>NC_142930.1:116540889-116650889 GCF_046866305.1 Octopus bimaculoides | reverse complement strand
TTATGTCGCAATTTCAAAATAATCCTTACTTGCACTCGTGTACAAACACGCGTTTACACACACAGGTGTATATGATAGATAGATACACTTCTTTTATTAGCCACACAGGGCTCAACGAAGATGGGACAAATACAATGTAGAGCTTTTCTTTTTGGGAGGGGGAAGGAAGGGGGAAAAAGGGGTGGTGTCGATCAAAAGGGATCGTAGGAAGGGAAAGAGGGGGAGTTCGATCAAAAGGGATCGAAAAAAAATTAAAAGAAAAAGAAAGGCCGATCAATAGGGATCGTGTATCACACAGTAATGTTCTCGTGTAAAAAGAGGGGAGGACAGTTTATGTTTAGCCGTGGAAGGAAAAGCCTACGGAAAAGACCACGGTAACCTTGGTCAATATTCTCATTTGAAGAAACTATAACAGTAAGTGACTCTCTTTTGCCTTTTTGTTTTATTTTTTTCTTGGATTTTTTTTCTTGTTCATAGGGTTATGCTCAAGATGGCTCCGTCGTTCACACGTGCCATCCTTGCTACATTCACCCATCTTTTTTTGAAGCATTCACTAAACAAGACTTCCCTTTCTACTCTCACCTTCCTCTTCAGGTGATACTTGAAGAAGTTAATGAGAGATTGCCCAGAGAGGAAAGTCTTTGTCTCTAGACCTTTCAGACGCGTCCACCATACACATTCTTTCGCCATAGCCACAAGTACGATGAAAATAGCTCTTCCTTCCCGTTTAAAGGAAGGAGGCGCGACAATATTCACGATAGACTCGGCTGATAGACCGACTCGTCCCACACGCGATAGCAGTTGTTCGACGTAAGCCCACAGCTCGGAAATGGTGGGACACTGTACACGTGCGTGCAGAACGGTTTCGTCGCTCTGCCGGCATCTCGGACAGGTGGGCCCCGTGTTTCTCGAGCCATGCCTGTAGAGCTTATCCCGAACGGGTAGTGCTTCTCAATAGCACTGCCAGGCCAGGGATCTCTGGAAGTTGTCCATAGGTCCCGGCCCGAAGGTCGTCTTAAACAGGCGGGTCAGGTATTCCTCGTCGACGCCCAGGTTCGCCCCGAGATCGTCGTCGTACCTTCCCTCCACCAATCCACTATAGAATGCGTTAGTTGTGATGCAGTCGCTCAAGGTTGACCCGGGTTGTTGGAGTTGCCGAAGAGCAGCGCGACACTCGCGGTGCCATTCGCCCTTCCTCGGCCTCTTCTTGATCCACGACTGCAGTTTGGTCAGGGAGACGAGCTGCGGGAATGCGCGCCGCACAAACGGTGACCACACCTGTTCACCTCTGTCTATGTAGAGCCGGAGATGTCGCAGTCTCGGCGCGTGTCTGCGCATCATCAACCACGGCATGCCCAGTCCTCCTTTTAACGGGTGTTGGCAGCAAACGGATCGCCTAACCATCGGAACGCTTCCTTTCCACAAGAAGCGGAAGAGGATGCGCTCCAGTTTGGTGATGGTAGGGTCGGGACAAGGAACGACGGTCAGGCGGTAGTAGATGACAGACGCGATGTACGTGTTCGCCGCCTCCGCCCGACCTTTCAGGGAAAGCTTCCTCTCGGCCCATTGCCGGGCTAGAGCGGCCACCCTTCTCGTTATCTCGTCCCAGTTCTTCTCCGTTTGGAGGTCTGGACCAAACCAGACCCCGAGCAACTCAACCGGACCGTCAGTCCAACGTCCCACGACGGAGGCGCTACTTGACGGCATGGGCGTGCTTCTCCAGGTGCCGAGCCGCAAGCCCACTGACTTATCCCGGTTGATTTTCGTTCCCGTCACCGCTTCGTAGTCTCTCAGTGTCTCGCCGACAAGCTCGATGTGCTTTTGGCTAGACACTATGACGGTGACGTCGTCCGCGTATGCCGACACGCTCGTCCCGCATCCCAACTCTCGCGGGATGCCCCTCAGCGTCGCCAGCCTCCGCAGTAGTGGCTCGAGAGTCAACACGTACAGAAGCGACGAGAGGGGGCATCCCTGACGGACCGAACGTGCAATGTCGAAGGGTCTTGATAGATGCCCATTGACGCGAACTACCGAACGGATGCCTCTGTACAAGGCAGCCATCCAGCCGCGGAAAATGGGACCGAAGCCGGCCGCTATGAGGACAGCCTCCAAGTATTGATGGTCTACCCTATCGATGGTCTACCCGCTCTATGATGTAGCGCATCAGATGGAGGTTGTCATGGATACTCCTGCCCGGCACGGCGCACGTTTGCGCCTTGTCGATCAGTTTCTCGATGACAAGCGCCAACCGCTTGACTAACACCTTGGCCAAAATTTTCAAGTCTGCATTGTGCAGAGTGATGGGCCTAAAGTTATCTATGACGTCCCCCTTGTTTGGATCTTTCTTCAGCAGCGTTACGGCTCCTCGACTCACAAAACCGGGAATGCTCCCGTTTTGCTGCCAGTTGCAGTACACCGCCACCAAGACGTCTCCAAACAAGTCTGGCATACAGTTGTAAAGCTCGTAGGGCAGACCATCCAAACCCGGAGATTTGTCCCTCGAGCATCCCGCCATCGCGTCCCTCACTTCCGCCGCCGTGATGGCACCTTCGTAGCACTCCGCCTCTCTTGCCGAGAACCGTGGCAGGCTGTGCAGGTAGGCACTGAAGTCCACCCTGCGTTCTCGCTCGCCACTCGTCCCAAACAGTCGAGCAAAGTGCCGCTGAAAGGCCTCACACATTTTGCTTGGCTCGAGCAGTTCGCGCCCCTGTTCGTCCACCAGAGACCGAATGGTGGCTTTGTTGCCCTGTTGCGCCTCCGCCACCCGGGCCTCTCGCGAGGCTCCAACACCTTCGTTTATTAGAGCACGCATCCTAGCCCTGACAACGCACCCTTCGTGTTTGGCGTTGAAGTGTTGGTCTAGGGCCAACCTCGCCGCCAAAACGTCGGATGCGATGCCACTTCTAATTGCCTCTTCTAGCTTCTTAACTAGCTCACCCTCTACTCTGTTTCTGTCTATGGCTAGTGCTTTGCTATACCTAATCGCAGATAGATAGATAGATAGATAGATAGATGATAGATAGATAGATAGATATACAGGCAGACACGTACACGTATATGTATGTGTTTTGATGTTATGTTGTCCACTGCGACATGTAAACCCATTTTGCAGTGTTTAGAATGCTATATGAAAGTGCCAGAATATATTAAGTGATAAGAGAGCCTCATTTAAGAATGCATGTTATATCATATCATATATTATAATTTTATTTCCAATGTGCTTTGTTTGGTTACTAGAAATATAGTGCTTTAGTTATTTATTTTCTTTGATATCACAAAAATTTATACACATTCGAGCGAACATAGAAAATTCATTTTTTAAATTGGACCTCATCTCAATATTTACATGCTATTATAAATAACTGTATATGTACACCGAGACCCATTTTCATTCTTTTTATACCTACGCCACTCAGTATGTAGCAACTTATATAAATATCTGACACATTTTAGTTAATCTCTATTGTATGTTTTGCACTGTATTAGTAAATTTTATATCCTTAGTATAAGGATATCAAATTAAATATAACAAACGCACGTTAACTCTGATTTTATTGTATAATAAGTAATGCCTCGATACAAGGCAACTTATCATGGTTATAGGAAGAATAGTATAATATCTCACTTAATACCGACATCTATATTCATGGTGTGTATTTCTCTCATGATTAGCGTTGCTTTACTTCTTGCAAGTCAATAATACTTTAGAGAACAGCATAAATGTCATTACTCACTTTCTTAGATTCCCTGTGGAAAAGTGAGTTGATATAATCAATAAGATTCCAGAAACCATGTGAAGTATTTAAAATATTTTGTAATTTCTTTATTAGAAACTATCTGTGTAAATTAAATTCAGTCTTATAATACATAATGAAGTAGTTTTTTTTTCTTCCCTTCGCGCAGTTTGTAAGGTATGTATTCGTCCTTTGAATGTAAATGTAAAGTTCAACATGTTTATACACCGAAAGAAAGTTATTGAATCTTTAGAAAGTTACAACCGTAAACAAATATTTAAAGTTAAATTCTTTCTTAAAGAGAAAATCGATAGAAGTTAGAATCTATTATGTCAATATATATTTTCTAACAAAAGTGTTATTTTTTTGTTTCTAATTAAAAGTGGATTAAAATATAATACTTTTTCAAAAATCATTTTCGGAGAAAACGAAAAAGTGTGGATATAAAGAAATATTGATTATAGGATAGGCACAGGGCCATACATTTTTGTTGGTATGTGTAATCGATTAAATACACTCTGGCATTTGATTGATAATAATGATAATAACGTGGAAAGATAAAAGGCATATTTAAAATTATAAAATATACGTTCCTAACGTTTTATTTTAAGATTGTTTGTATCAACTCTAATAACAAATATTGGTATCTTACGTAGACCACATCAGAAGCAAGTCATTAATATTTACCCCAGAACTTGAGTATTTGTGTATACATTGAGTTGGATGGGTAGTCAATTGGCATCTTTGGAATTTGAAATCAAAATGTAAACGGTAATATAATCAAATATGTAAATTAATATATGTGATAAATTTAGGAATTGAACAAGTAAAGGGATACGAATACATTGAGCAATTCATTTTAAGACAGCACTACGTCATTGTTTTACATTTGGTTTAAAGGAAACAGATTATTCCTCTCCACTACTTAGATTAAACTATAACTAGTTAGACATCGGATACAGCAATGCTAAATATATGTTTACGCTACCTAGAAAATACGCATGCAAACAGGCGTAAAGTGAGATATATGTGAAAATGTATTTGGTTGATATATTATCATAGAGCTAAAGCATATTTCCACAAGCGAATGGGGATAAAATAATTAGATTTAATAAGCTACTGGTGTCAGTGACAGACAGTACCTAGAGATGTTAATATATTATTCAACGAAATTCAATAAGGAGAGAATCATGTCACAGTAATGTAATCAATGCCAGTTAGCTAGAGTACAACAATGTGGAAACTTTTCTATTTTATATGAGAATAAAACTTAATTTAAATAAAAGTAAATGTAAAAGTCAGGTTTTATGTTCCATATTTCCCCAAAATATTCTATGTAATATATCATTGTCCTAGAAATAATAGTTACCTTTCATTTCCTTCTTAAATACAAAATGAAATGATCTATATTTTAAAAAATGAATATAAACCTAATTGATTAAAAGAAATAGAAATATATATTCTTGTGCATATGCATACATACATGCACACGAACACACACATACACACATATATACGTATATATATATATATATATATATATATATATATATATATATATATATATATATATATATATATATATATATATATATATATATATATATGTATATATATATATATATATATATATATATCCAGAGAGAGAGAGAGGGAGAGGTTTATACATGAGTATATGCAAATATATAAGTATTTATGTGTCATCCGTTCTGTGTTGTAGTGTGTATCGGTATCCGTCCACCCTTAAAAGCTACATATCAGCAAAGGAAAGGCATTTTGTTTCCTGAATCATAGAGAGATTTAGGCGTTTTGCAGCAGAAAATATATGAGAAACAAATAGATTGATTACAAGCATACATACACAGATATACACACATCCACATATATGAAATAGCGTGTGCCGTGCAAAATGAGGGCTACAATAATTTATGTGAGGAATGCGTTGAGGAAATATTTCTTGTATTGGTCATTACAAAAGGTTTCAGCTGTCGTATGGTACGTCTGACTTGTGGGGATTTCATTGCGTTAACTTTTATCAAAAAGCTTATATCTACATTATAATCTTGCATGGCGTTTAAATGTCTATCATATTTGGCCGATGTCGAGTGTACGACAGAAAATTCTGGGTTGATGTAAATTGAAGCTTTAGTGAAGTAGTATCAACTTCTCATTTCAAACTGATAACTATTAAAAAGTAGTCTTGGTGTTTTAGGTGGTTACTCTAGTTATTTAACCTAGCTTTGATGTTGCGCTTTTCCGCTGTAACTTCGACATTTCATTGACCCGTTCCATAATACTGTAATGAGCAACCACTATTTCTAAATATAACTAGCAATTGGGAGCCCGCTTTCAAAGGCATCTGAAGGACGTGTTTTGGGTATAATTTCTGAGGTTGAATTTAAAGTCAAACATATTGATATATACATGGTCCATGTAGTTTGCTCGTAATAATTTCGATTTTATACACCATTGATTTCATGTTGCATAGACACTTTGAAGGGTATATTTGAGTCTTCTTACACGAACAACCTAGTACACAATATTTTGTTAGCTTACTGGTTACTCATTATATGCCGTACGCAAGACTGTCGTTTCGATTCCTGGGCCAGACGATGCATTGTGTTTCTTTGAGTATGAAACTAAATTTCATGTTGGTCTCGTACACTCTGCTGTAAATGAATAATTTTTTGACGGACATACATCCCATTTGGGAGTGTTGTGATTTTGGTCACTTATATAACCATGAAATTCGAATATTAGGACCCGAGACACTAATGATTGCTGGTAGAAAATTTTCACATATTACAAATTTTCCCAGAAAAGCTTATATAAGAAATGCCTAAAATGTTATACTTTAATGTTTACTAAATGCCTATTGTTTTAGAGTGCAGTTTTCTTACAAATTACTTTCGTGGAAACATGTTAGAAATAATTAACTAATATTAAACATTAGGTCCCTGAGAAAACAGGTTGTCGCGGGAGTGTTTATAAAACCTACTTTCTCGTTGTAGCTTGGAAAGGTTTGTAATCTTTTCGAAGCATTTGAGAGGTCTGTCTATGTAGGAGTAGGACCTAAACTGGTTTTTAGTAATGGTTATTTGATGTAATTATGATGTCTCATACATGAGTGTCTACAATGTAACCGTCCTTTGAATGCGATAATAATAATGTATCGTCCCGATACAACTGATGGTGGAGCTAGTGAACTCACTGATAATACGTTTAATATAGAAGGATTAAAAGAGTTGCCATACTTTTTTTATCGAGTGTAATTTTAAAATAAATTGTAAATAAATTTGCGTGTGCTCGAATATTATCTGGATTATTGACAATGTGATCATTGAAGTCATCACGTTATTAGTTCTTACCTTTAGGGGAAGAATTTTTTTTTTTCGAAGAAACGTTCCATCATCGTTATCTTTATGAAATAAATTCGCTTTGTGGCGCTAGTTTCTACAGAATTTTGAAATGTCGTCTTTAATTTCATGATCATTTGATATTAGAAAGGTTGGGGTGAACGTCTTTGCTAGTAGCTTTCAAAGTTTTAGTTTTAGCAACGCTATTTCTTACCACACATTTCTAACGATATTTTCTTTTAGTCGCTTTTGTTTCCATGGTTCTTCAAGAATCGGTTTTATTTGTTGTGATCTCAAAGGAACTAATAAAGGTTCAACAGTTCTTATGAGAAAACTAATTCAAAAATCATTGATTAAGAAATGGCAACATAAGTTAGAATAATTGCTTGCCAAAAACCTTTAAAATATTTTCTAGGTGAAATATACAAATGAAAAACTACGCAGATTTCGAGAGTGGAGAATAACCAATAACTGGTTCTACCATTACGTCGACAAATTCTAAAAGATACATAATTCCAACACTACATTGTGAATAAACGATTAAAGAAGATCAAATTACAATCTGTCGGAACAAGATCATAATTTGCTCGTAATCGTAATTGGGTTTCAAATTTTAAGCTAAATATTATTGAAATATTTTTCAAGCTAAAATTAAAAAATACATTAGGAATTAAATGTACACCATTAAAGATGAATCGATTTTCAAGATGCAAAATAATCAGAGAAATATCTTCTCTCAAAAAAAAACTGTATGAAATACGAAAACATATTTAACAATTTTAGACGACAAAACCAGCACCGTAATGTAAATAGAGCTAGAAAGACTATCAGTTAAAACGAAGGTAATTATGGTACCCGATTTTAACTCTTTTCAGAGAAGGTGAGATATCCAGTGCAACTAAACAAATTGCAAAAGCTAAAAGTAATAAAAGTATCAAATTTATTGAAACCAACTTTAACAATACAAGAAATGAATATTTAGAAAAAATTACTAAAATTTACCCCTTCATGTCGGAGATCAAATTATCATGAAATTAAAGGCGACATTTCAGAATTGTGTAGAAAATTGCCAGTCACAAAGTAATTACATGTAACGATGATAGATGACATGGAAAAAACAAGAGGACTTTTTTGTTTTTACTGAAAGGTGAACAAAACATCGTTACGTGAGCGCGTTTAGAAAGTTCTGTAGAATACTACACATAAACCAAGAATTTTAATCTTCAGTTCAGTGCTTTAACATGTCGATTGCAATAGAAACAAAGATGATGGCTCGTTTATTCTTCTTCTGTGCAAAGAAATCTCATCCATGGAATAAAATATTGGATATAAGCAAGGTTACATTATTAGCAAAGCTTTTACAAAATCTGTTGTATATCTACTAATAATTGTTAAGAAATGTCTTATTACAGGCGATTAGCTATATATATATATATATATATATATATATATATATATATATATATAAGCCTTGGGGTTGGTAAGCGTTGAGGATTGGTAACTAGCGATCCTGTTCATGGAGTTGGTGACCTTGATGCAAAGTAGTTGATGGTGCTAAGGCGGGGTACCCGGGTTGTATGCAGCCAGCGGCTTGCAATGTGACAGAATGACATACCGCTGGTGACAGTGATAAGACAAATCGTATTCCTTGTTGATGGATACTGCGAATTGTTGGAAGATATGCAGATTTTTGAGAAGGCAGCGATAGTAGTTATTGCCTAATGATGCCATCGGATGGTGTAAGAGTGGTTTTGTATACTACAGCTCTAAGGGTGGTTTTGTATACGACGGCCCTTGAGAGGCAGGATCCTTCTAGAGGGCTCATGGTGGGATTTCAGTAGTTGCAGGTTGGGGCTGTGCGGGTACATTTTTACATTTGTTGATGAGTGCGATGCTGGATCTGATGTTGTCTAAGTAGAAGTAGCTCACCTTCACATCATGGGGTTTGAAGTGTTTGTGATACTTATGGCTTCCGGGAAAGTGTTCCTTAATTTAAGACAGAAAGCCACTAGGTACGTTAGTGGTAACTTCTAGTTTGAAAGGAATCTTATACCATACAGTTTTCCTTTTCTTTATCCTTTTGGGGTAAGGAAAGGATGTTTGGGGTTGTCCACGTAAGTGAGCTTCCCCGTAAACCCACTCCAAGCCATAGCATCGTTGTAGTGGGGGATAGTCCTGTTAAAGATCTCTCTATTGGCCGAGAAATTAGACAGTCGTTTGCTAATGGCTGGAAGCAGGTTTCTAATTACAGTATGAGCTCTTGTGTATGTATATTGTTTCCTCGTTAAGCTTCCTGTACGGATAATACTTGCCCGTATATAGATTTAAGGTTAATTCCAAGAAATCGACCGTAGTCAGGTCGATGGTAACCGGTATGGACGGCCGAACTCCTTAAATAGTTCTATCACATCCTTTCTGAACCTGTCCATGGCGTGGCCGTTCATATGGTTTGAGATAGTCAGGCTGATGTCCCTATAAAGGCCCACCTATGTGCGTGGGTACGTCTCTTGATGGTATCCAAGATGTATAACTCTACGAGGTCAGCAATTTCAGCCCCATCAGAACACCCCATAGGGACATCGAACACTGGATCGTCTGCTTTCTTCAACCAGACGGAATTGTCGGGGAACAGAATTGACGTTCTGGCATTCATAATAATACTGATATCAAGATCACTTATGCTAGTAAAAGTTAGTGCCTTCAAGGAGGGACATAGATATGGAAGAGGTAGAAATCGAATATGTCGAAGTGGGTGAATCTACACGTTGATTTATTCGCCATAGTGCAGAACTAATCGACTACGGCTGCGTTGGAACTCCATTGAGTCATTCCTGTAGCTCTTCGGATATCGGAGTTGATAGTATCGAGAATACAATTGCTGATACCTATCTCACTTTTAGAGGGGTTGATCATCCCGCATTTGGGGTTGGAGAGGGAGTTTGACTTATGGGCCTTAAGTGTAATGTGGGGGATGGAGGCATCGCATGGTGAAGCAGTCCACACGATCCTCTATATTAAGGCAGGGGCTGGCTAGTTCCTACGTGTCTGTGTTTATGTCACTGTCTGTGGAATTACACACAGTAATTTTTTGTTTAGGTCATGGCACTTGTAAGAAGTCTTGAGTTTGTGGAAGTGTTTATTTCGTAAATGTTCTTTGTTTTGTCTGCGAGGGTGTGTACGTTGTGTGATTGTTTAATGTTTGTCATATAGTCATTTAGGTATTTAAAGAAGGGATTAGAATAATGGCGAAATCTTACCATATTTACAATATTCCATAGGTCAGACTCGAAGTGGTGGTGATGGTGGGGGACTTTTAGGATTCGAAGCCGAATTTATTTGTAGATGTAGTGGTGGATGGATTCTCGTAGAAGAATGCCTTCCGGCGCATGCATTTGATGATATTTTCCGGCTTCTAAGTCGCGTCAAGTAGATTTTCCTTGAAGGTATTGGAATATTCCTCAGCGAGAACAATAGTGATTGTCTCTCCATTACAAAATGCTGGTCAGACTTTCGCGAATGGCACTCAACAGGGTCTGCAGGAATTGTAAGAGTGAATGGATAAACTAAAGAAGGGCACTCAGCACGTTTATTGCGAGTTACATGTGTGGATCAAAACAGTTTGATTCAAATTCATTGGAACTCCCAGAGTTTCAAGCGTGATGCTAACCTTCAGCCATTTTGAATTTGAATGAAAGAAGTTGATTTTTATTCCCGTAAGGTGAGCTGCAACTGGTCGAGAAAGGTCACATGATGTCGGGGTTTGATGTTTGTATAACCATATGTCACTGACGATAGTTTCTTTGGAAAACACCGCATGGTGGGCGGGAAAACGACCACGTGGTGGATAGGATATCGACCACGTGATAGACAGAGAATCGATGAGCTTGTGAGAGGGGTGATATGCGCAAGTATATAGTAGCATATGTGGATGCGTGGACACGCTCATATTGGTTTTCCGTGCATGTCTGTATTGATGCGAGCGTGCGTATCTGTACATGGGCGCGGACCCGGACATATACATACATACACAAACTCACACACACACACACACACACACACACACACACACACACACACACACACACACACATACACGCACATATATATATATATATATGTATATATATATATATATACATACACGATAAAATGCTACAACTATAAGGAATAGAATAATTTTACATAGAAAAGAAAGCCGGAACCACGAAGACAAACATACGTTTTAGTGAAAATATAGATTCATAAAACAGATAATTATAATCAACAACCAGACTTTCTATTAAAAGTTTATGCCCTTTTTATTTAGGAAACTAATTTAAGATCTACGAATTACCGAACATTTGAAAATAGTTTTCTACAATGTCCACATAGACAAGAAAGCAAGTTAAAAATATATTTGAATACGTACACAATAGCCGACAAATTATTTTAACGTGGAAATATTTAAGGATATCAGAGTTATGAAAAAGTAGTTGTATACTGCCAACTTAACGTGACATTCCCAATAAGGGAATATACTACTGCTGTTTAGCCCTAGAAAGCCAGACCGCTTCTTATTAGGCCTTGACACACTTTCTGTGCCCTTATCCTTACGAAGGGGAGACAAACTCCTCCAGCCATCCCAGCCTGCATTCAGGGACATGTTTCTGAGTCTTTGCTCGTCATCAGCCTGAAGTAGCATGACCGGCTAGCTGAAGAAATCTGTCTAAGCTTCGTAAGGATATACTATTTCAGTGAAATACCATTCACTGGTAACAGAAATTAGAAGTAATGAATTTCTAAATCTCTCGAAATAGAAATAATTCGTAATCGTTACAGAAGTATTAATATATATAAAAGAAAAGAGGTTTCGTAAATATTTCATTTGCTTTGGGAATATACAAAACTTTTAACGAGTTTTCTTTTTCACATCTTAGACTTATTATAGATAGATGAATGATAGATAGATAGATAGATAGATAGATAGATAGATAGATAGATAGATAGATAGATAGATAGATAGATAGATTCCCGTCGGTTTCGACGTCTGAGTATTTGAAGTGAAAGAAAGAAAGAGAGAAAGAAAGAAGGAAAGAAAGAAAGAAAGAAAGAAAGAAAGAAAGAAGGAAAGAAAGAAAGAAAGAAAGAAAGAAAGAAAGAAAGAAAGAAAGAAAGAAAGAAAGGATCTGCCTCTATTTGCGATGGATGTGTGAATGCAATTTCGGTCTAGGTATGGATTTCCCTATGAAGTCGCAATGGGGAAATTGAGGATTTGGGTTTTACCTGCGATTGGGCAAATGTGTCACTTGAGTGTAGGACTTAGTTCTTCTGTTGTTCTTTCTCTTCACTTCAAAGTGTTTGGATGTTTTGTGACACATTTTACGCCATGCAGATCGATCTAGGCAATAACATTCCCATGATGTCAGATATAGCTGTAAAGATTTTAATGATTGCTTCAACTAATCCCTATGCTTAAGGAGATGTCTTCCTTTGCTGCGATATCCCTTCATTTGTTGGCCAAATAGAAGAATTTTCTGAATGCAGGCACTATTCATTGGAAGTATTTAGAAGAACTTCATAACGAAATCAATGTTAAAATAGCTAAGATTACAAGTGCTTTCCGAGGACTTGTCCATCTTTTGTTGGATGAGTATGATGTTTGTCTGAAAACTAAAATAAGCATATGCATATCTTGTATATTGAGCCCACTTTTATATGGGGCAGAAGCATGGCCTCCTTACTACAGACATGCAAAGATACTTGAAACATTTGTCGCGTGCTGTTTGCGCAACATATGCAGCATAAAATGACAGGATAAGATATCCAATGCCAAAATCTTAGAAATATATGATATCTCTAGTACCCAAACCATGCTGATGAGAATTAAGTGCAGATGGATAGAACAGAATATGTAATACATTAAGTAAATGCGCTTTAATTACATTGATTTGCAATTGTAATAATCCATTTAAACTTACAAATTGTAGAAACGCAAGGCAGGGAGACAGACAGATAGATAGATAGAAAGATATCGATATATAATGCATAATGAGAATTTAGCAAAAAACAACAAAAGACGAAGACGAGGGTGTAAATAACAAATAGATGTATTAGTTTAACGCTCGGGAAGTGAGAAAGTCTTTTACATTTCGAGCCTACGCTCTTCGACAGAAAGGAACACAGAAATAAACAGGGAGAGAAAATACAAAAAGATATAGTGGTTAGCGATCTATCATGGCGAATGCCGGACAGAGGGATACAATCATACATACATACACACATACATACATGCATGCATGCATGCATACATACATACATACATACATACATACATACATACATACATACATATATACACACAGGTGTACACACGCAGATATATATTTATATGTAACCCATTTCCATAACGGACAATGTTATATACTTCAGATATTCAGATGATACAATAACAGGAGTTGATACATGGTCTGATATTTCATTTAAGGAAATGATTTGAAAAAGACATATCAAGAAGCAGGAAGCATTTAGAGCAAAGCAATTTATTAATATGAATTTCATTCATTGAACTTAAAATGTGAAATTATTCGAAATACTGCATAGTAGTCATTATTTTATTTTAATGTTCCGTACTTCCGATAATTATAAACATTTTCAAATTTACCCAAATATAAGGGTGGGGAGTAAAAGATTTAATGATTTTGTATACGACGTAGGAAAATGAAACTTGTCTTAGAAATGTGAGAAGGAATCATAGAAGAAAAGAAGGAAGAGGAACGAAATAAATGACAGCAATTATCGGATGGGTTATACAAATGTGAACTTCGTTTTATTTAATTATATTTTCAGGTAATAAATATTTTTCATTCGGAAAGTAGTATTCATTTTATCATTTCGTATAGGCGCCAAGAAATTTAACAAAAGTTAAATTATAATTATAATATGTTATTCTCTATTTTCTAATATTACTCCTTGTCACAAAAGTATACTTCCAAAGTTAAGGATTGCATGTGTTCATAAGCTTTTCTGTTATATACACAAGGCCTGCAATTTTAAGGAAATGGGGCTAATCCATTATATCGAAGGCAGTGCTCTACCCGCTACAAATTTCATTGACCCAAAATGATAGAAGGTAAAAATCGACCTCAGCGGTATTTGAACTCATAACGTAAAAATGCTGCTACACATTATGTCGAACGTGTTAACGATTCTGCTAACTCGCCGCTTTATCATGTTATGATAAGAGCGTGAATTAACGGTAGTGGATTTGTAGATTCGCTCGAGCACCGGAGGAAATATCTTCTCTTTTGTGTCCTGCTTCTTTACGTTATGAGTTTGCATCCAACCGAGAGCATCCTTGCCTCAAACATCGTGAGTCGATAAAATATGGTACCGATAACATCTAATATTCAAGCAGTATCAACGATGATTCGGATAAATAATAAGAACGATAATTTAACATATTTCCTTTTAGAGTAGCAGCACAACCCATTGGGTCACGTAATACTAATATATTCAAGCAGCATTGGCGTCTGCAGAAAGATTATTAGTTTTAACAGGTTACAGTTCAACTTCATCATAATGAGGCATAGTAGACTTTACAAAGTGAGTTTTAGTAATGTCGAAAAGTTTAGGTGGAAAAATCTCGAAACACAACTGAGAACGAATTTCTCTATCAATTCAAACTGTGACTATTCTGAAACTCCAAAGTGACAAAGAGATTGTCAGGTTTCAAATGAGCAGTTCTTCAAAGAATCTCGGCAAATTGCATACGGCAGTAATTTAGTTTATTTTTAATTCTTCATTTGTAAGCAATATTGTCTCTGTGTATTTGTCTAATTTGTAGTCTTTTACAATTCAGGAACATCCTGCCCGACTAATTCTGACCTTCCTTGAATTTACAATTATTTTGCAATGTTTGGTAAAATAATTTAATGTATATATATATGTGTGTGTGTGTGTTTGTGTGTGTGTGTGTGTGTGTGTGTGTCTGTATGTATGTATGTATGTATGTGTATGCACGTACATAGTATTTATGTATAAATCTACGTACGTGCGTATGTGCGTATGTCATTATTCAGTTTTATTTCAAGATTTCTTGCCAATAGTCGAAAAGCCGGTCTGTAACCTAGATTCAAGGTTCCTTCATTGAAATTTCAACAACACCAACATATCATTTTTGTTTGTATATATGCATATACACAGATCTGTATATTTTGTTTGAAGTATGTATTCTCATGCATATAGTTACATGTCTTGACATGCTCGTATATATTTAAATGATAAATTTCTGCCAAGTTTTGTTCGAGTTTTCACAGTTCGGTTGATTGCTTGAATCTGCAATCTTCAGATCAGCTTTCTCCATTCTCGCCCTCAGAAGCATTATTTTTCAAGAGTGGTATTTAGGCAACATGGTCCGTATCCCAGTACCCCAAGAATTACAAGTATAAACCTGAACTTGTAATCTGGAGAGATTAACTGCAGATTTTTCAATAGTTCAGCGTAGGTATTCTCTTTTTCGCTGATCTTTAGCTTTATGTTAACAAGCGCTGAGCAGCTGATTTCCACAACTGTACACAGTTTCTCTTCTCTATGTATGTATGTATGTATGTATGCATGCATGCATGCATGCATGTTTGTGTCTCACCATACCTGTTGGCATGTGTGCGCGAATACCTTTATATTCTTGTTGTGACGTTATATTGACGACTGCTTATGAGAATTCATTAAATATGAAAAGCGACTCTAAATTCCTTAAAAGTTAGATACGAAATATGATTTGAGGAGTAAATACATGAAGGAAAAGTGCGTTCCTATAGACAGAATTTTGCGTTACCTTTATAGGGTTCCCACTACAGTTTAACTAAAACCCTAGTCTTTTGTGAACAGGGTTATCTTAATTTCCTGTGCTCATTGAATATTTTGGTCTGATCTGTAATGATTGATGGCTATTCCAGAGCACAAAGCATACAGAAATTTTTCGATTACAAAATTACATTGTAATGCAACAAAGGGATGGTCCACACGCACGTATATACACACACACATTCGTGTTTTGATATACACATATGCGTATGCGTATCAATATATCATAATAACGTGATTATATATGTGCATTTATGAATATATGCATGTTCGTATGCATATAACTAATTAATTTTAATTGAAGCTGATAAAAATCAATGCGCTTCATTGATGAGAAGAAACAGATAGGAATACATATTGAACTGAGATAAGCTAATTAAGTTGACTTCAGGGATAACGATATGTACTTCCTGAATAGAATTTCACCGGTATAGCTTCACATAAAATATGAAATTATCTGCATATTATCAATAAAACTTATCAATGTTTAATTTTTATTTCTATATATACGCTTTGCTTTATTGAGCTGGTTATGTATGAACAATTCGGCATTTGATTTTATATCATTTCACTTTAATTATGTATTTATTTTATATTCTTTCTTTCAGAAGCCTATAAATCGCATGAGAATTACTTCAGCAAATAGTACCATTTTCCCGAATTAAATTTTCGGAGAAATATTCAAGAGAATTTCCTCGAATTTTATTATATTAATTATATTCTTGGTTGATTGAAGAATGACAGCTTACTTCATTTATATCGGTAACATCCGTATGGTTACTTGCTTCGTCTATATTTAATACGTTGTAATACTGCATATTTTTACAGAATCTACTTTACATTCTAAAATCTCTATGAGAGGCTGACTCTCCTGTTTTTCTGTAATGGCACAATCCAAAAACCAATTATCCTCTCTAATCATGTAGCAGTCTACTTTCATTATGACTTTGTGTAAACCGGAAGTTATGTGTATGTGCTCATGCTTTTTCTATTTTAAATATTATGCTATTACAGACTTTATCGTTCATCATTGTCTTTTATCTATCACTTGTTAATCATTTTAATATAGTCATACTGGGACATTTTAAGTTAGGTATGTATTTTATCAGTTCTCTTACCGAAACGCTAGATGACTAAGATGTATTCAAACACCTGTTGCCAAGCAGTGGGTGTCACAAACGCAATTACAAGCACGCACACACACGCACCCCCCCCCCTCATATATATATATATATATATATATATATATATACTGTTGTGTCTGGGGAGAGTCATTCTTTTTTGGTGCCTTCTGGTTTAACATACCGCTAAAATTTTCAATAGTTTTGAGAGTCTAAAACTTTTGAAAAGGTTGCAAGACGCAACGAAAATTTTAGAAAAATAAAACAGAAATAATTTGAAATTTTACCGGTGAGTGTGTTAAATTATAAGGCACTAAAAAAAGAATGACTCTCCCTGGACATAACAGAATATGCTTCAACACACGAACTCACATAAAGAATCTTGCAAACCAAATCCCCAAACGAAATATATATATATATAAGTTTAATTTAGAATTAAGGCTTAGAACGGAGACATCAAAATGCAGTATCCAAATCTTGTTTCAGGTACGTCCCAGGAAGTGTGCCTGCAGAGGACGTTCACCACTTATGGCAACCTGGAGCCGTCTGTTTTACTGCAGTTTCACCACTGGTCCTACGTCAGGCATCCGCAAGCACAAGTTGGGTATATTTTAAATGACTGATATGGAAGATGGTGTGTAATTAGAAGCTTTATTTAAAACAACAATTGTTTCGGTTGCAGAATGCAGCCAAGACGATTGTTTTGCTAACTAAACCGTCTAGTTACACTCGGCCTTCTGCATCAATCATTTACAGTGTATATATGTACATATATGTGTGTGTGTGTGTGTATGCGAATAGTTTTAAGCGGTGTCGAGCTTTACAATTCTGTAAATAATAACAATTGTATTTTTTATAAGCTTAAAGCTTACAACGATTACCGTGCATTTGACTAAGAAAAATAGTAGGCTTTCCCCGTACGCGTGGGACTCGAACCCACATTTATAAAACTCGACACCGCTTAACAAAACCATTTGCACGATGATCGTTATAAGATTTAAACTTTAAAAAAAACACATTATTATTATTATTTGTAGAATTGTAAAACATGACACCGCTTAACAAAAACATTCTCACCGAAAGCACAAAGTTTGTTTACAAAAACAACTATGAACTAATATAGTTCTTAAATTTGGTGCGGTATGGTGGCTTGCGTGCGCTAATGAATCTGAGAAATTTAATATAGCATCTCGTAATGGAGAGATCAAAGGGTAAAGTAATATGATCCCTCTTTTCTAAGAGGTAAACCAGAGTTTCCGTTGAGCCAACAGAAGCATCAGTGATAATTAGTTTATCAACAAGACCCAGGTAAGGAAATCTTCGTCCACGGAAACGTAACCACCCACTGAAGAAATCACCCTGAAGACAGTCTGGAGTCGAGAACAGTGGAGAAAAGTCGTCGAAGACCACTGCTCCACGGGGAGCGACGGGCTTAAGCATGTAATGAGTATATTTTTCGATATTTATTGTAAATATTTCTTTACGCTGGCGTCTGGGTGGTGTATTCTAAACAGAGCCACTATCTTAATTGTCTGCTTTGTTAATCTCCTGATTGAGAATGTAACTATTACGTATTACTAGAACTACACCAATAACGATACTTATTAGCTTATATTTCACAGTGAACTCCGAAGTTCTTAATCTAGTCTATTCTTTGTTTGTTACGCGCTGTCTTGTTTATTAATTCTTCACAAATATGTGTAAGTCAGTGATTAGTATAATCCGTTTATATATGTTTCCTTGTTATAATAAATTTTAATAATATTCTTCTTGCGAAATACACATTTCAACATGTTCCTAGAAAACATAAGTTTCCTGTGTTGGCGTCTAGGTGATGCATTCTAAACGCAGTTATTACTTTTGTTTCTTTCTTAATTGCTCTCGCTAATTCATTTAGTTTTCAGTTTGGAATATTACAAGTACAACTTATTAGTGAAAGAGTTAAAGTTTTGATAAATGTTACTTTAGTTTCTCATTTAGCTCAGTTGTTTTAAGTTAATCTAATATATCTATAATACATGTTCACAAAATATTCGTTCATTTGAGCGTGTCTTACGCATTTGCTTTTCGTGTCTTTTTTATTAATCGTCCTAAATGTTTTTCCTTATTTAAAATGACATTAGTATTTTTTTAATTTTCCTCTCATCATATTTTCTTCGCTGCATTTTCAAACCAAATTTCATTTCAAGACTTCTGCACAATCCATTTGTTTCCACATTTTTATAATAATCTGGAATGTTTAGCACAAAAGAAAGCTGCTTCACGGTTCTGAGCAAGATCTAATAACAAGAAATCAAATCGCTAAATTAACAAGAAAAGTAAAAGTTAGCTGTGAAGATAATACATTAAATTAACAACTGGATATCACTCCACTCGTTCACTTAAAATAAGTCTTCCTAGTACAGGTAAAATGTTTGGAATTCTGGTGGGACGTCGCTAGTCGATAACATCGAACCCGGTACTATAGTAAAATCTTTTTTTTTTTTTTTGAAGGATAAAAAAAGTCGATCTCGACTAAATTTGAACTCAGGACGTAAAGCCGGAAGAAATGTTATTAGGTTCAACGCATTAATTACTCTGCCATCTCGCTGCCTGCTTTCATTTATAAGTAATGAATCACGAATGTTTAAATTGGTTGGCTTTTAAGCTCCATATGTGAAACAAACAGCCGGAATACAAGTGAAATCTCTACCAAATAGGTTCAGCACAAAACATAGAGGAGCTCACACATATTACTAACAACCCCAACGAAAACCGTATTGTGCAACCACATTTATACGAAGAAATGTGTACATCATCAAACAAAGATAATTGTCTACACAACAAAAATTAGGTAAAACCCAAATAAACACTGCCAGTCTTCTGCTCAATTCACACAAATGAAAATTAGCAGAATATGCTTATATTCAACACAAAGATTTTACCGATAATCTCTCCGACAATGAATAATTTTGTTAAAAGGCTGGAGGGAAAATATTTACGGTCTAAAGGTAATATTTGATCCTCACAGACTATCGGGTTTAGAAGACCTAAAAGAAATATCAAATATAACACTAGAACGATGAAAAGAACATGCCGAAAATACAAGAAGATTTTTTTTCTTTATCTTTTTTTTTACTTCATTTATTCATTGGATCTCGGTTATTGTGGTGTACCGTCAAGTTGCTTCAGCTGAACAAATCGATTTATTTTTAAGGGTGGTACTTATTTTATAGTTTTCTTTGCCAAACAAACAACGAGCAGTGGACTGGAGGTTAACACACATATAAACATAGAAGACGGCTTCCATATAATTTTCGTCTACCAAATTCAATGACAATCCTTTGGTTGACCAAGGAAATACTGGAAGACACTCGCTGAATGTGCCGCGCAGTGGAACAGAACCCGAAATCACGACTTTGTAAAACAAACTTCTAAATTACAAAAGCTTGTAAAAATTAAAATACATGAATAAAAAATTGAGCACATAAACCGCGAAGATAGGTGCGAAATGTGTGAAGCAAATTACAGAACAAAATAACCTGTAAACATAACTTATACCACAAAGAAAAATATTAAGAGATACTAAAAAAAGATTGAAGAATAAAATATCCTGGGGTGAAACATTTTTAGAACGAAAAGCGATAGATCTTCTCTGAAGCGACGAAAACCTACCAACAGCGATGTAACTTAACGATAGAATAATAACAATAATATAAAAATCAAAATCTGGTCATCGTAGATTTAGTAGGGATGGGTATAAGAATCAATAGTTCCAGAATAAACAGAATTGTAGTCGCCAAAATGATTACAAAGGAAAGTAGGTTCTTTAGCAGGTTTATATATGTGGGGTTATGAAATCCCTAAGTACTTCGAATGCATGTATATAGTGGAATATAAAAATAAGATTTGATAAAGGATACGATCTTTCCCCTCTGTTAAATCACTAAAGGAAAGACACAAATATATAAGAAAAAAGAAAAATACTATACATTTAGAACATAACACAATTGAAGTGTCTTCTATCAAAGAACATCGGAAACAATACATCCGTTATAAAGACTCTGCCGTTAACAAAGTTGATAACGATTCTTTGAATAAAACAATCAAGCGACGACAATCCTAAAAAGCAAACATGACCAAGGGGAAAGAATAAAAACCACTTCAGCGGCAAGAAAAGTAGAATTATTCTCAGAAGAACAATAATGTTTGCGACAGCATGAGTATCATCAAGGGCGATATCGTTTAATATTGAAAACAATTCGAATGCCATATCAGCTTCAAACGGAGGAGAGGTGCTATAAACAAAAGTCAACAAGAAAAAGTGATAGAAAGAAGAGTAAAGAACAAAACACCAACTTTAATTTGTAATGATAAACAAGCATATTTAAAAGCACAATATTCTAAAGAAATATTTAATAACTGACATAAAGAGCTAGAAAAATACCTGGCATATAAATTACCAATGCTACACATTTGCATATATACAGAAAATGCAGACATTTCTTTTTTATGTAGAGTATTTTGAATATAATAGGAAACACACGACCACGTTATTTGACTGCAAAGCAATCAGAACTCGGTTTATAGCAGGCGTAATTGACAAACCTACGCATTTCATAATTTCTGGCATAATGTCATCACTTTTGATGGGAAGTGTTGAGTTGATTACATCGACCCCAGTACCGTACTGGTAATTATTTTATCTCGAAATCGAACCAAATTCGATGACTGGCACCCATACCAACTTTGGGCAGTAAACGTTGCTTGCGAAGAGCTGTTGGGGCAAGTGAAATCGTAACTGAACCAAATTCGATGACCGGCACCCGTGCCAGTGGAGCGCTAACAGCACCATCCGAGCGGGATCACTGCCAGAGCAGCGGTTTGGCTTCCGTGCCGGTGGCACGTTAAAAGCACCATTTGAGCGTGATCGTTACCAGCGTCTCCTTACTGGCACTTGTGCCGGTGGCACGTAAATAGAATATTCGAGCGAGGTCGTTACCAGCGCCGCTGGACTGTCTCCTGTGCAGGTGGCACGTAAAAACGCCATTTGAGCGTGACTGTTGCCAGTACCGCCTGACTGGCCCTCGGGCCGGTGACACGTAAAAGCACCCACTACACTCTCGGAGTGGTTGGCGTTAGGAAGGGTATCCAGCTGTAGAAACTCTGCCAAATCAGATTGGTGCCTGGTGCAGCCATCCGGTTCGCCAGTCCTTAGTCAAATCGTCCAACCCATGCTAGTATGGAAGGCGGTCGTTAATCGATGTTGATTAAACGAACTCCGAATGTATCAAATGCAGAGTCGACGTCGGTGGAATTTGAATTCTGAACACGGAACGCTTGAATTTTATTTGATTTTAGGCATTGTATAAGACGCTCACACGATTCAGCCTGCTCCTCTGAATAATAATGATCCTTTCTACTGGAGGCTGAGGGTTTCAAATTTGTGGGTAGGGGACTAGTCAATTTCATGGATCCCTGTCTTTCCCTGGTATTTTATTTATCTACTCTGAAAGGATGACAGGAAAAGTCGACCTCGGTGGAATTTGACCTCGGAACATAAAAACGGACGAAATGTCACTAACTATTTTGCCCAGTGTGCTAACGGTTCTGTCAGCTCACCGCTTTAATAATAATAATAACAACAACAGTAATATTAAGGTGATGAGTTGGCAGAATCGTTAGCACGCCGGACGAAATGCTTATCGGTATTTCGTCTGCCGTTACGTTCTGAGTTCAAATTCCGCCGAGGTCGAATTTGCCTTTCATCCTTTCGGGGTCGATAAATTAAGTACCAGTTACGCACTGGCGTCGATGTAATCGACTTAATCCGTTCGTCTGTTCTTGTTTGTTCCCTCTATGTTTAGCCCCTTGTGGGCAATAACGAAATAGGTATTTCGTCCGTCTTCCC
The DNA here is from genome assembly GCF_046866305.1 of Octopus bimaculoides. Classification (NCBI taxonomy): domain Eukaryota; kingdom Metazoa; phylum Mollusca; class Cephalopoda; order Octopoda; family Octopodidae; genus Octopus; species Octopus bimaculoides. The sequence continues at coordinate 116,627,947 of NC_142930.1, read as the reverse complement.
GTTCTGAATTCACATTCCGCCGAGATCGACTTTGCATTTTCTCCTTTCGGTATCAATAAATTAAGTATCAATAAATTAAGGGAAATACGGGGTTGGGGGTCGGTGGGATCGACTAACCCCCAAATTTCAGGCCTTGTGTCTATAGTAGAAATGATTATTGTTATTATTTATTATTATGATTATTATTAATAATCCTTTTTAATATAGGTACAAGTCCTGAAATTTTGGCAGAGAGGATTAGTCGATTACACCGACCCCAGTGTTTCACTGGTACTTACTTTATCGACCCCGAAAGGATGAAAGGCAAAGTCAACCTCGGCGGAATTTGAACTCCGAACATTCAAATGCCGCAGAGGTCGATTTTGCTTTCATCATCTTGGGATCGATAAAATAAGTACCAGTTGAATACGGAGGTCGACTTAATCGACTAGACTCCTCCCTCCAAATTGCTACCCTTCTGAAAGAAGTTTGAAACAACAATAATATTTTTTTCTATTTGAAATACAAGACCCTGTAATAAAAAGGTGTGCAAAGCAACTCGCCTAGTTATAATCAAGGTCTGGGGACAAAATGCCAACATTTGATAGATATAGTCATCCCTTTTTACTGTATAATTGCTTGGAGAGCGTGAAGAAATTGCGAAAGTATAACGGTATTGAAATTGAAATAAGAAGAATTTGGTTCATCAAAGGGAATATAGTGTCAATAATAATTGGATCACTGCGAATGATGAAATATATAACATCAATATATAAAGTAAACAAGCTTGAAGAAAAGAAAGAGCTTGAGAAAATGGAATTACTAAAAGCTTGTTGTATGACACTTCGGAAAATGTGAGAACAAAGTATTTGAATTAAAACAGAAAGAGTTTAGATGGACGTTAACGACGTCAAACCATTACGCTAAAGGACACGCTATTTTCAAAGAGAACTCAAATAGGCTGGAAGGAGAATATTGCAGGAAAACCATAAGCGCAATAGAATAGTTCAATATAAAATGCTTTGAAGGGAAGAGAAAAATGCATTAGCAAGTGAACTATGGCTAGTAATAACTGACTAAATACACACGAAATAATTAAGAACAGAAGGCAATTGCAAAGCACCATCCCCAATATTAACAAAGCTCCCAGTATTTAATGAAGTGTTACGTAGACCAGATTCAACACGTGAAGAGGAAAATAACTTCAAGTCTCCAAAAACAAAACAGACTCCGTAAACAGCAGGCGTATAATTTGACTGCCAACTGAAAGAAATGCTTTATTGTGGGAATGCGGGATTCAATAAAAACAATTTTACAAACAAAACAAAATGAAAAAATTACATAAGGACTACAGATAATATACCAAGTCCTCCGAGGTCGATTTTAACTTTCATTCTTTCAGAGTCGATAAAAACAAGAACCAACTGAGCACTAGGGTTGATGTAATCGACTTATGCCCTCCCCTGTATTGCTGACCTTCAGCCAAAATTTGAAACTAATATTAAAATAATAATTCAACCCAATACAACAACTGAAATAATAGGTATATATAATTTAACAATGTTCACCACAACTCATTGATGTTAAGCTAAAAAGGAGCCAAATTTGAACATCAACAGGCGTCCATATAACTGTGGATGTATACTATAACATACTATTTGAAGGACAAGTAAGATACGTAGAAACGATTGGGATAACTAACAAGAGCGTAAGAGAACTGTTAAAATCAGAAACAGACGTTCTGACTATAGGTGCACAGAAATACTACCGCATCGCAAATAATGAAAAGAAAAGAAAGAACGAGGAAGAAAAATGTGTAGATATCAGTTGCAGTGTTTTCTGTCAGTGCAATGAGATAAGTGAGGATATTACTTCTGACTCACTAGTCCTGGTCAAATCCCAGTATATTTCCAGTCACGATTGAGTGGATAACAATATCTGCCGGGAAATATACCGACTCTTCGACGTCAAAACAGTTAAACGGTGATATAAGTATGTAACAAGTCCCATACTTGACAACAACCGTTTGTAATCATCTGAGATTGTCTGTCTAGAACTGCGAAGAACGTCAGGGCAGTCATCCGTCCATAATTATCAAGGATGATAAACACATCTGCAATTTGAGGAATGTTTTAATGCTTTAGCACAAAACATATTTCTAGGAAGGCTGAGAGACTTAAAAAAACAAACGTAGATAAGATTCCCGAGGTAAAGGAAACTACAAATAGAAGCAAGGAATATGGCGTATCAGAATAATACATTGAACAGAGCGTAAGGTATCTTAAAGGTATCTAGATAAATATGCAGGCCTCACAACATTAGCCATACACCAACATAGGCTTCCTAGACACGGCGTACATTCTGCGCAAATTAATTTCAAATGAATAGTGCAAATCCATTATGGTACTCTCTACCTTAACACACAGAATAAAAGACCATCAAACTAATACAACCCACGAAACAAATTAATACTTTGCCCGGCGTGCTAACGATTCTGCCATATCGCCGTCTTAATTATATTTATAATAATAATATGTTTTTTTACAAGACGGCGAGCTGACAGAAACGTTAGCATGCCGGTTGATAATGTTTAGTGGTATTTCGTCTGTCTTTATGTTCTGAGTTCAAATTCCACCGAGGTCGACTTTGCCTTTCAGCCTTTCGGAGTTGATAAACTAAGTACCAGTTACGCACTGGAGTCGATGTAATCGACTTAATCCGTTTGTCCTTGTTTGTCCCCTCTGTGTATAGTGGTGCTAGTGGTGGTGGCGGCAGCAATGGAGGCTTTACTTTTGTTATTGCTGTTGTTATTGTTGCTGAACCGATGAATGTTATATTTGTAATTGTTATTGTCTTTAGAAAAGATGGATTTCGCGATAGAATCTCTTCTGTTAATATATAATGTTTTCAATTTATTTCAGACTGATATAGAGAATAATCTAGAGCAGGGGTCCTCAATTGTTTTTTTTTTAATCTATGGACCCCATCGGTCCCTACTTTATTCCGGTGAACCCCCATATCCATTCGATGTTTAAAAACTAGTTTTATTGAAATCTCTTTCAAAATTCCTATTTTCTCTTTCAAGCATTAACATGTTCAATTTCAATAAAGTAGAACATTAGAGAAAGAAACCTAGAAATTTCTTGCAATACATTCCAATGCATATATTTAAAGCAACATCTTTTCATGGGCCCTTAAAATACTATTGTGGATCACTACTTTACTATTTTGTTATATGGATCACCAAAATCATATATGGACCCCCAAAAGCCATACGGACCCTGGTTGAGAATCACTGATGTAGGGTTTTCTTCTCTACACAATCCTTTTTTTGTCTCTTTTCTCTTTCCGACTTCTTTACCGCACCATGCCAATTTCAAAAACTGATTTCAATTCCGTTGATCATAATAAAGATTAAGAGAAAGAAATTTCACATGGGCAATAGGTGCCCATGAATGTAGACCTTTCAATAAAAAACCTCAACCAGCACTTTATTCTTAAACTGACGATAACGATGACGACGGGGGTGACGGTCGTTGGAGGGGGATGTGATGGTGGTCGTCGGGATCTTAATTATGATGACGTCAACTACGTCGATGATGACAGTAAGTGCCAATAGAATGTATTTGCACTCTTAAGGGAAATTATAAAAATACACATAATCACACACACATATGTACATATGCATGAATATATACATATAAATATATATTCATATATGTAAACATACATATATAAATATAAATATATATATATTTATATATTTATTTATATGTATATTTGTTGATATATGTCACCTGAATATTTCGAGTATAAGCTATATTCTATACACATCTTAAGCAGCCCTATAACAACCTCAACATATCAAAGAATTCAATGAAAGTTCAATTCTCCTTTTCAATGACAGTTAAATTCTCCTTTTCAATGACTTCCTTAGTTTTAATATTTTCCTGCTTCCAGCATTCTCCTAATTAGTAAGTTAAGAGATAATTTAGAAGGTTTCATGTTATTTCACTTGAGTTACAAAGTATGAAGAGACAGTTAACAGAATCACTTGTAAACCAGTAACGGTATGCGGTTGGATTTAGTACTGAATCTTAAAATGTATTATTATATCAAATTATAGAAGTAATATCGGTTGGTAGTTCAATGTAAAGACAGTAATCATTTCATGAGAAACAATGTATCTCCATTACTAGAAATTTGAATACTGATAAGTGCTTGAATGTAAAAAAAAACATATTTTTTGCTCAGGCATTAACAGAAGTATAAAAATGTTTAGACTGTTTTTCCTGAACAACCTATTTGGTTATTGAACAGATATTCTGTTTGACATGAATGAACTATGACTATAAATCTATAATTTAGCACGAAAATAAATTAGTTTACAAATTTCAAAGTATTTTCAGTGGAATAAATATGTTCTATCTATCACATTTATGGAAATTACAGGTTTTCAATTTGATACACGCATTAAAGTTTTCCAAAATCGTTAGGAGTGTGGAGGTTAATTACACTGTTGCTCTGCAGCAAACATTTAATAGGACAGGTTTATGGCTTTTGAAGTAAATCAGCATTCGAACGTTTGGTTCCTATACAAACGATTTAGGGTAATACTAAAACATGAATAATTCCAATCACTTTGCTCTAATAAAGTAATAAAAAAAGCATTATCATAAACAGGAATGCCGGTCGAAAATTGTGCAGTAGAATCTAATAATGTGATAGACGAAAAAAAAATTGTTATAATCTTAAAATATAGTGTCATAATATTAAAATTCAGTTGTTCTAATATCAGTAGATATTCAATAAATATATGTGAATGCTAAATGCACAAGGCCGACATGTTACTCGGACTTTCCATATATACAATTGTTAAAATTGCTTAAAAGCTGTTTTGAACTCAAAACGTGTTCATCATGTCTAGTCCTTTATATGCAGTACATCTTATCTACCACGGATTGAATATGAATCGATGATCAACTAGATCAATTACTATGTAACCGGAATCAGATATTCTTTGTAGATAAGTCTGTTATTCTGTTTTTTCATATCAAACGATCTATCATAGAGTAATACAAATTAAAACAAATTCAAATAATTTCAACTAAGCTTTCTAAAATTCCTAAATTCATTTACTTTTCAACTTGCAAAAACTATCAAAACACTATGTTTACGATGGACAACTTATTTTACTATAAACTGACACTTCTAAAAACTGAACATGGCTTGAATAAATCAAGAATGGTATAGTACTTGAACAAACTGGAATGTTATATTTAGGACAATATATGTATGTATATATGTATATCCATACTTATATACACACACACATATATATATATATATATATATATATATATATATATATATATATATATATATATATATATAGGTATATGAATATATACGTACACACACATACATACATGATAATAAAGAAATAGAAGAGACAATCATACATAAATACGATCACTTACGTGTGACATATATTTGAATTCTTTTCAGCAGTTCACTCCGATTCTTACCAACACCAGTCCACATTTGTGGTCGTGGGGACAGTGATCCCGCCCTACCTATTTCTGCTGCCCGCAGCCTCCAGCTTAGCACTTCATTGGTGTTAAAATTTGCTTACTGCAAATTTGTGACTTGTATTTCTAGTCCATCTGCCTAAAGATTTGTTTACTTACGCATGCTGCTACATGAAGTGTATCGATGGAATACATCCATAATGTGACAAACTGTGTTATTTAATACTGTAACCTATGGATAAAATAAAGGAGTAATGATTTCAAGCCCTTGTTCTTTTCTCTCCTTATTGATTTGCTCTTATATTACGTAACAGGAGACATCAATATATGCAGGATCCTGCGTGAATACAACGCGTAATGGTGTGAATTTAACGCGATTAACAATAAGACCTGAAACCTGAATGGAAGTAGTGCTGCGTGCTGAGCATTTAATGATACAGGTGTGTGTGTGAGAGAGAGAAAGATAGAGTAATTATATATACACAACAACTGAAAATATTTAAGATTTTTCTAATAAGAAAATATATACTAAATGTGCGCTCTCTGTACACTTTTTTATATTTTGATTTATATTTCAAACTTTAAAATCCATATCAGCTTAGTCTCCCCTGTGATAGTTGGACACCCTCCACCACTTCCGAAGCACACCACACACACATACATACATATGGCAGTAAGCTTGTAAAAGTTATCGCTGACTCATCGCTTTATAATTGTTTCTGAGAGTGTACAAATATACGCGATCAATCATTGATGAATGGATGAATGCGGCATAATATAGGAATTTATAATCAACAACAGCGCGTGATGCATTTATATTATCTGGTATTTAATGTTCATTTCGAGTAATTTCATGTAATCTCGCCACATTACGTGAGTAGAAACAATAACGACCGCTGCAGTATATTATACCGTCAGACTGGATTTAGTCAAATAATGTTTAAAATATGTTACTTATAAGGAAAATATTAGCATCCGGATAACGGTTACATGACGAGATAACGCAACAGATATACACAAAAGCTTATAGACAGATATTTTGCCTGTTGAGAATTAAATGCACTTTAACAAATTTTAGATAGCTGAGTTACATAGTTTAGTCTAATCTATTTCAATTTACTTTAATTTTGGTAATGATATAAAGAAACAGAATAACGGACTTATCTACAAAGAATATCTGATTCCGGTTACATGGTAATCGCTGTAGTTGATCATCGATTCATATTCAATCCGTAGTGGCTAAGATGCACTAAATGTAAAGCACTAGAGCTGATAATCACTTTTTTAGTTCAAGAACGCATTTTAGCTATTTTGACGAATGTATTTATTTATTTATTTATGCGTTTCAGCCAAGTAGCTGCGGTCATGCTGGAGCACCGCCTTTAGTCGAGCAATCCGACCCCAGGACTTATTCTTTGTAAGCCTAGTACTTATTCTATCGGTCTCTTTTGCCGAACCGCTAAGTTACGGGGACGTAAACACACCAGCATCGGTTGTCAAGTGATGTTGGCGGGGACCAAACACAGACACACAAATATATACACACACATACACACACACACACACATATATATATATATATATATATATATATATAGGCTTCTTTCAGTTTCCGTCTACCAAATCCACTCACAAGGCTTTGGTCGACCCGAGGTTGTAGTAGAAGTTACTTGCCCAAGATGCCACGCAGTGGGACTGAACCCGGAACGATGTGCTTCGTAAGCAAGCTACTTACCACACAGCCACTCCTACAAAATATTTCGTTCAAACATATCTGGATAAATTTAGAAAATGATGATGCAGACTCTACTAAATGTGTATTTATGTTTATACATTTTGTCCAAGGCAAATTTTCACACGTACACACATATACACGTACATATAAGCTGTTTACGTGATATATATGTATGTATGTATATATGTATATAGATTGATAGAAACTGGAATTAATAACATGCTTTATCTAAAATCACTACAACTGTTTCGACACATTTAACTCCGTGTGTGTATGTGTTTGTATTTTGAATTTACTATCACAGCTAATGTACTTCAAATTTATTTATTTTATCAATGTTTGCTGGTTGATTTACTTTGAGCATAATTAAAAGTATATGCCCGTATATACAGCTAGTTTGCTCATCCATAAACGTACTGATTAGAAAATAACCAAACACTCTTGCACCACATTTTATTGGTGCAATTAATAGTGATATAAGTAATTTGAAATGCGAAGTGTAAAAATCGTATCACTTGTTTTTTTGGGGTTTTTTTGGCGTATTCTGCAATACAAAGTCACCATTATTATTGTTGTTGTTGTCGTTGTTATTGTTGTTGTTATTATTATCATCATTATTTTTGTTGTTATTATTATTGTTATTATTATTATAAAGGCGCTGACCTGAAAGAATCGTTAGCACGCCGGGAAAAATGGTTAGCGTCATTTCGTGCGTCCTTACATTCTGAGATCAAATTCCGCTTAGGTCGACAGCATATGACATTGCATGTGGGGGCCCAGTTCATTCATGTCGAGTAGCCCATGCCACTCAAAATTCCTTGATGAGTGGCTGTGTGCTAAGTGCGCAGGAGTGGCTGTGTGGAAAGTAGCTTGCTTACCAACCACGTGGTTCCGGGTTCAGTCCCACTGCGTGGCACCTTGGGCAAATGTCTTCTAGTATAGCTTCGGGTCGACCAAAGACTTGTGAGTAGATTTGGTAGACAGAAGCTGAAAGAAGCCCGTCGTATATACGTATATATATGTGTGTGTGTGTGTGTGTTTGTGTCTGTGTTTGTCCCCCCAACATAGCTTGACAACCGATGCTGGTGTTTTTACGTCCCCGTAACTTAGCGCTTCTGCAAAAGTTACCGACAGAATAAGTACAAGGCTTACAGAGAATATGTCCTGAGGTAGATTTGCTCGACTAAAGGTGGTGCTCCAGCATGGCCGCAGTCAAATGATTGAAACAAGTAAAAGAGTAAAAGAGAAACAACCATATTTCCAGATGTGAATTATTCAAACCCCAAAGAATCCCTCTCAACAAATGGTCATGAACAACTCCCACGCCGACCACCACCACTACTTTTGCTCGAGATCAAATATACACATATCATCAGCCACTAAATGACATACTCACATGGTTAAGGTCAAGCAAATGACAAATTTGCTCCTAATTTACTTATTATCCATTATTGAGCAGAATATTTGTTGTACCTCATCATTTCTACCAAGAGAAATCATGTGCATGATAATAGTTACTATCATGTTAAGCAGTTAAGTTGAAAAGCCATGACAGTCACTGCCTGGTACTGCATCTAAGCAATTATTATTATTGCTGTTGTTGATGTTGATATTATTATTATTATTATTATTATTATTATTATTATTATTATTATTATTATTATTCAGTAGTTTTATTTTTATAACGTGCTTTCACTTCACTACCGAGCGCAGCTCTGTGCGCCTTGGGTATGTGCTGTGGTTTGCTGTGGTGCTCTTATGTTTACTGTATTGAAAGTGTTTTGCGTAGAATGTGTGCAGTACCCAGTAGTGCAATTTTCTGTATGTTATATATATTTGTAAGTCCTGGTGTTTTTGTTATGTATTTGTCTGAATATTTTTTTATTATACCTAAGGCACCTACTATGATAGGAATTGTTTCTGTTTTTAGATTCCACATTCGAGTTATCTCTATTTCCAGGTCTTTGTATTTTGAAAGTTTTTCCATTTCTTTTAGAGAAACGTTGTCATCTGCTGGTATTGAAACATCAATTAGAAGGCATTTTTTTCCTTCATGATCTTTGACAACTATATCTGGTCTATTTGCCTTAATTTCTCTATCTGTGTGTATTGGCATATCCCAGAGTATGGTTGCTTTCTCGTTTTCTGTGACCTTTTCTGGCGTGTGTTTATACCATCTTTTTTCTCTTGCTATTCCATAATGTTGGCATAGCTTCCAGTGTATATAGGTCCCAGCTCTGTGGTGTCTGTGAATATATTCCTTCTTAGCCAGGACTGGGCAGCCAGAGATAATATGATTTATTGTTTCTTGTCGATCTCCACATATTCTACAGTTACTTGTTATATTTCTTTTCATTATGTGTTTTTGGTAATTTCTGGTGGGGAGGCTTTGGTCTTGTGCAGCAATTAAAAATCCTTCAGTCTCTGCTTTGAGTCCTGAGCTTCTCAGCCATCGCTGGGATTTTTCTCTGTCTATTTCTTTCGCATTTAGTTTAGCCCAGTATTTACCATGTAGGGGCTTTTCTTGCCATCGTTTTATCATGGTCCGTTGCTGTTCTAGTTTTAGTTTGGATTTCATTTGTTTTATAGCTTTTGTTGTTTCTTCTTCTTCTTCTTCGTATTTGTTAGGTAGATTGATTTCTTGTTTGTATTTGTCAGCTTCCTTAAATACTGAAAACAGTTTTTTGTTTTGCTCGTGTTTTGTGGCTATTTGTATTAGTTTCCCTTGCTTCTGGAGTAGGTATTTTTGCAGTCCTATGGTGGTTATTTTATAATAGTTTTCTAGCTGTATAAGACCCCTGCCACCTTCTGTGCGTTGTATATATAGCCTTTCTATGTCAGATTTTGGGTGGTGCATCCTATATCCTGTCATTATTTTTCTTGTTTTCCTGTCTATTTTACATAGTTCGTTTAGTGTCCAGTTAAGGATGTTGTAGCTGTAGCTTATAACTGGGACAGCTAAAGTGTTGATACCCATTATCTTGTTTTTAGCATTGAGCTCTGTTTTTAGTATTGATCTAACTCGTCTATAGTACTCTTTCTTTATTTTTTCTTTCATTTGTGTATGTTGTATCCTATCTAGTTCATTGACTCCTAAATACTTATATGGTTGGCTTTCGTCTAGTTCTCTTATTTCATTGGCTTTATCTAGTGTTATATTGCTACTTTTAACTAATTTTCCTCTTTTCAGGGTTGCTTTGGCACATTTTTCTAATCCGAATTTCATTTCTATTTCCTTGGTAAAGCCGTGTACTGTCTGTAGTAGTGTTTCTAGTTCTTTGTCGTTTTTTGCATATAATTTTAGGTCATCCATATATAGAAGGTGGCTGACTGTTTTTCCATAGCATTTGTAACCGCATCCAGTTCTATTTAGCAATTCTGTTAGAGGTGTGAGTGCCAGGCAGAACAGGAGTGGAGAGAGCGTGTCTCCCTGGAATATTCCTCTTCTAATGGGGATGGCTTTCGTTTTCACAAGTCCCTCTTTTGTTTGGAGCTGTAGCACTGTCTGCCATTTGTTCATTGAGTGCTCTATGTATTTTATGATAATTGGTGCCACCTTGTTTATGGCTAGTGTTTCCAGAATCCACGTGTGGGGAACACTGTCGAAAGCCTTTTGGTAGTCCACCCAGGCCATACTGAGGCCTTTCTTCTTTCTGCGGCTGTCTTCAGTTATGGCTTTATTGATCAATAATTGATCTTTACAGCCGTATGAGCCCTTGCAGCATCCCTTCTGCTCTTCTGGAAACAGGTTGTTATTTTCCAGGTGTTTACTCACTCTCTGCGATATTATTATTATTATTATTATTATTATTATTATTATTATTATTATTATTAATATTATTATTATTATTATTATTATTATTATTATTATTATTATTATTATTATTATTATTATTATTATTATTATTAAGGCGGTGAGCTGGCAGAGTCGTTATCACGCTGGACGAAATCCTTTGTGGTATTTTTGCCCGTCGCTAAGTTCTGCGTTCACATTCCACCAATATCAACTTTGCCCTTCATTCTGGGTTCGATAAATTAAGTACCAATAACATTCTGGGTCGATGTAATCGACTAGCCCCCGCCCCAAAATTCCGAGCCTTGTGCCTATAATAGAAAGGATTATTATTTAGTCAGAATCGTTGCCGCAGTGCTGCCCACTTCCACCTCTTTTATACGTATTGGCACTTGATCCACTGCTGCGGAAGTTGGAACAGCTAAAGGACATCCCTCTCGAACTGGGATACAGAAGGGCAGTGTGAACATACGCAGAAGACGTTACCGTCATGTTATCGGACGCTTCCAAAGTTGAGACGGGTGGCACCATCCTAAAGTAATATGAGTTCGTTACAGGGGATAAAATCAAAGCTATGATAGATTGGACAATTGCTTTCTACTATGGGTCCGGGCCGACCAAAACCTCACGTGATTTGGTAGACGGATAGAAAAAGAAGTCCGTCCTAGATATACATGTAATATATATATATGGAGGAAGGTGTCTTTGAGCCTGTTTTGGTCCGCCCAACCACCGCTTGATAACTAGTGCTGGGGTGTTTACGTCCCCATACTCTAGCAGCTTGACTAAAGAGATCGATTGAATAAGTACGAGGCTTCGAAATATAATGGATTCGATACATTCGACTAAAAACTTCAAAGTGGTGCCCCAACATGGCCAATAACTGAAAAAAGTAAAAATAAAAGATATATGTGTGTATATATATATTTATATATATGTGTGTATATATATATTTATATATATATATATATATATATATATATATATATATATATATATATATATATATATATATATATATACACACACACGCAAACACACACACAAGCGCGCAAATACACAAACACCATTATTATGATTGACCGTTGACTGAACACTTCAATTTTTTTTTCTCCGTGTTTTTCTCCTTGTCTCCGTATTCTTTCTGTTGAAGAGCGTAGCTCGAAACGTCAAAGACTTTCCGTATTCCCGAGCGTCATACTAATATATACTTTTGTTATTTACACCACCTGTCCTCGTCTGTTGTTATTATTTGTATATTCTCCTATATATATATATATATATATATATATATATACATGCACACATAGTCCTCCTATACGTATACATATATTCATGCACTTTCCACCCCTTTTGTTGTCAGATTTATATGATGCACTCCCAAGTATTTAGGTGCACTCAAAAAGGACTGCGATTTTAATGCATGTACCGCCTGGATTTGTACCTGTCTATGAGGAATCACTATGAACTTTCACACTCTGCATCATCCTTGTTTTGTACTAAAGTTATATCTTTGTATACTCTCTTCTCTATATGTCATAAATGATCTGATGTTTTGCAGCTATTTTTCACATTTATGATATTATATACTATGCACGTATATGCGCATATTTTAACGTGTGTGTGTGTGTGTGCGTTTATGAAAGTATAAGTATGTATGTTAAGTATATATGTACGATACATACATACATACATACATACATACATACATGCATACATATGAAGGTGGTAGACAGATACATGGAAATATTTGTATACTTGTATTTACCAATTTCAATGCAACATGAAATAGTTATGCCAGTCATAATTCTGAAGTAGTTTATTGATTTTCCAGTGCATATCATATGATTTAATTTCAATTTGAAGTGTGCTTGCTAGTTTTTTAATTGTTTTTCGTTTTCAATAAATATTAACGGAGAAGACTAAAATAACAACTTGCGTGATCCGCTCTAACTATAATGAATATTGCTATTGAGAAGGTCTTAAGCGCCGTCTGAGGTATTATCTGTAATAAGGATATTAATACAATAACAATCCCAACAACTATCATGATAATCAAGTCAGTGTCGGAACCTCTATTTAATGGCATGACCTACTAGAAATAGCAGCTAAATCTGCAGTAAATCACATCTATAGAAACAAAGGCGGAATATACATAACTGTATATAGTTCGAGCTATATCTGGAAAAAGCATGAACTTTATAGTTGAAATGTTTTACGAAGAACGATGCACAGATGGGGAACTTATTAACACCTATTCATTTAAAATTGGTTATGAGACAAGACACATGAGACGGAGCTAATATGAGAAGAGGCAAATTAAATAGGTGAGGGCATTAACTTGGATATAGACACCCAAATAAGAGATTTCAACCAGATTCCCAGAGCTAATATTTAAAATTAGCTGAATTTAAGAAGTTGATACATCTGGCATCAATTTTATTATTTTGTTTTTGTTTTTGTTCCGTTTTGTTTTATTTTGTTTTGGTACATTTGCCGGTTATCTGTGTTTATTAGTTACTAGCAAGCAACCAGATGTAAGGATTATAATATATGTGGTATTTTAAAATTTGGAATGCTAAACCGCAATCGTTAATAATAATAAAAAAAAAGAACAAGATACCAGTCCCAAGGGAACTGCCCATGCTACAGAACGAGTATCAATTTCAATTTTTGCTGTGGTTCTTATGCCATGGGATAATAACAACCAAGTATCTCAGTTATAGTAAATGTAATTTTATTTTCTCTTACCAAATTAATAAAACTTTGAAATAGAATCCTATTTTTAATAAACAGACATGTTGGATAGTCACAGACAATTTTTTGTGCCTCTATTATATAGCAATACATGCAGCTACACATCCTATTATGAGTTATAATTAATAGGATCGATCAGGCTGCAAGCAAGTAGAACCATTTTCGCGTCGGAGAATATACTTATGTTGCATCATGAGTTCAAATCCAGCATTGCCGAAATTAACCTTGCCTTTCAACATTTTAAGTTTGATAAAATAATGTCCTCATTACGTTCTAGACATGATAAAAATCAACTTACCCTCCTATATCCGCTTACTATATATATATATATATATAAAGGGTTTTTATAGAGGAATATATTATAGAGGAATATATTATTCAAAGGAATTCCAAATCTATCTGTTTTATTTATAGAATATATAATATATTCAGTAAAATGAAATGAAGTATTGATTGTCTTATTGAATAAATGAAATATTGATTATTGAATATTAAATATTAAGTATTGAATATTAAGGGACTAGTATAATTTCGTACATTTTAGCAATCTTCAAGGTTCCACGCTGTGACTATATCAATCCCTCCTATATCAGCCGTATACATAAATTTCAAACAATTAAAGGCAACAATCTGGCAGAATCGTTAACGCATCGAACAAAATACTTATTAGTATTTCTTATAGATCGTTATGTTCCAAGTTCAAATGCTGCCGACGTTAAATTTGCATTTCATCTGCTCGGGGTTGATAAAGTAAGTACCAATTTGGCCCTGAGGTTAATGTAATCGACTTGCTTCTCTCCTAAATTTCTGACATTGTTCCTATATTGGTTTCAAATTTTGGCACAGAGTCAGCAGTTTTTTAAGTGAGAGGCGAGTCGAATGCATTGACCCTCAGTATTTGACTGGTACATTTTTGCTTTTCAGAAGAATGAAAAGCAAAGACGACCTCGCCAGAATGTGAACTCAGAACGTAAAGACGGACGAAATACTGGTAAGCATTTTGTCTGGCGTGCTCACGATTTTGACAGATCACCACCCTGGGCTTTTTCCTTTGATGTTTTCAAACTTTGGTTCAAGGCTGGCAATTTCGGAGAAGGGAGTAAGTCGATTGCATCTATTCCGGTGGTCAACTGGTACTTATTTTATCGACCCCGAAAAAACGAATTAAAAGGAGACCCCGGAAGAATTTCAACTTAGAATGTAAAGAGGGATGAAATGCAGCTAGGTATTTTGCTCGCCTTGTTTACGATTCATTTCTTTATTGCCCACAAGTGGCTAAACATAGAGGGGACAAACAAGGACAGACAAAGGGATTAAGTCGATTACCTCGACCCCAGTGCGTAACTGGTACTTAATTTTTCGACCCCCTAAAGGATGAAAGGTAAAGTCGACCTCGGCGGAATTTGAACTCTGAACGTAAAGAAAGACAAAATATCGCTAAGCGTTTCGTCCGGCGTGCTAGCAATTCTGCCAGCTCGCCGCCTTGTTAACGATTCTGCCATCTCGCTATCCTGCGTCTTGTTTCTATATTAGAAACAAAAAAATAACCGATAGCCCTGATGCTGTTTCAAATGTTTACTGTATTTGTCGAATGTCTTCACACCTTATTATTGTAATTAAACCTTTGAGTACTACTGCAGATTTTGCGTAATAGTGTTTTACACTATTGGCTTAAAACATGACTTTTAGAAAAACAGAAAGTTAGTTGAGCTTTTTGTTTACAAATGTTTAGAATTACTGTCATCATGTTGCTCAAATATATCTAAAGTTTGTTGTCGATTTACTGTAAGCATTCCAGTTTATTTGTAAATCTGTGATTGTGCAGACAATGCAAAAATATTTGTCGACTTCATAATAATAAAGTCGATTAATAATTAGTATAATAAACTAATTTATTTTCCGAATAATACAAGGATTTATTTATATGCTGTCAGGTAAGCAATTTCCACATCTTTAACTACAAGTCATTGCTTTCAGTGGAAATGCGAATATTTCTGTAAATATATGTCTGTTTAATTTCGTTCAGACCAGAGCAAAACTAACTGAGGCAAGATGCTACTGGAATATAAGTCCTGCAGTAATGACATGTTGAAAGAGAACAAAGAGTTACTTGTGACTGCTCGAATAAATTTAGTTTTAGAACTAAGGCTATTTGCTTTTTTGTTTCTTGTCTCTCTTATATGCGATGAGAAATGTGACACTTCAACTGCTGAGCTGCTCTTATTTAATATCAGAACTTGCGATAACATTTTGTAAACGTGTAACCATCAATCTTCAAAGGAAACAAGCTTTTCTCTCGGAGGAAGAACTCAGCTGCGCTTTTAGCTGCATAAAACTATTCATACCTTTTCCTTATGTTTAAGAGATCAAATATATGCATCTTTCTCATCGATGGTACATCTGCGATGAAGTGTTTAGGTGATACAAAAAATATGGAAAATCCGATGTTCATGTTTTGTATATAGTTTGGTGTTTAGTAATGATTTCATATTCAAAGAGGCATCACAGAATGTTCCAAATTATTGTACAAATATTTGCAGAGTTTGATATGAACTTAGCTATGTTATCAGAAACGATAATGGTTAACATGAATTGTAATGATGTTTGTTTGTTAGATTACATATCTACAGCACGTTGGCCAAGGGAGGTAGCATTTTCCACGTAGTGCTATGAAAAAATGTATTTTAGGGTAACACTCAGCTTAGGTGACAAAAAAAATTCCGTTCAGAGACACGCGAAATGCTTAAATATTTATTCCGAATAATATTTAAGGAGGAGGGTTTTGTAGGAGATTGCTTTTCTTAGGAATTTACTTCCACATACCTTCCGAATAATTGTCTGAAATTGCTGAAATTGGCTACACAGTACTTAATTCTTACTTGGAAACAAGAATTACATTGCAGTCTGATGTGTATCTGCATGGTATAATTGAACGAACTCATGCTATCGTCAATTAGCAATACTTTGTAATACTGAACTTAGTAGGGAAGCGTATTTCACAAAAAAATCAGCCATTGTGATTCATGTACTACAAAACTGCTAGGCAGAAACTTATACCACATGTGAAGGACAAGTGTTTTCTATTAATATTTTATCTGTCTTTAATAATAAATTTCAAAAATCTGGAATAAAAGAAACAGTTCCCAACTATATGTTTTGTAAGGAAGTGTTTTTGCTCAACTAAATCTCAAGCAAAGACATCAGAAGTGGTGGTGGTGAAGTGTGTGAATGTAGCATGAGTTGACTACATGAAGGTTTGACTTGTTCCCCTAACCTCATAGATTTTGAAAATATTAAACCTAAGTTATCCGAAATTAGAAGCAGATACATCAAACACGACTTCTAAAAATCACCAAAAATTGCGTAGATGCAAAAGAGAGAAGTATACAAAACCCATTTCAATGACCTTTCACCCCATCAATTTCTTTCAGCTGTGCGTTAATTCATTTAATAAAAGATAAAATATATTAATCAGTATCTCTTTTAGATACAAAACATCGTAGCTGCTACTAAAAAAAGAATAATGTTTTCGTATACCTGATTAGATTAAATCTCTTAATGATTTAGAACTAAGAAAAACTGCTAATTACATAAAGCACATAACGCCAAGAATATCTTAATAGCTTTTAAAACAGTGACACGTGCATCGAGTATCTGTGAAAACTTCAATTCAAAAACGACAGAAAACAAAACAAGCTTTTGAATTTTGAAGGATTTCAGTCACTTTGAAGATGGGTTTCATCTTGCTGAGACAAAACGAAACTTATATAGACGCTCACTGCCGCAGAGCGAACATAATAGTTTGCTGCTACACGACAGGAACTCAAAAACTCTTTTAACCTTTTCGTTACCAACCCGGCTAAAACCACCTCCGGCTCTGTAGTACAAATGTCTTGTTTTCATAAGCTTTGAATTAAAACCTTCCATCAAACCTTAGTCACAGTTTATGTTCCTAATGCTAGCGTGATGTTATATTTAAAATAATTGAAAGAAACACAGAGCATCTGAAAATAAATACTGTAACGAAAGGGTTAATGTCAGCGAGGTTATTCCTAAGTTATATAATGCAACTAAAAAATTAAGGAACTACTGTGAATTATATTTGTCGTTCCATTATATAAATTATTACTTATATAATACTTTAGATATTACTCGCATTCCTGTAGGTTTCAGTATATATGGTTCAAAGAATAGAAATAATGGTTTGTTTTATTACTGCTTAAACATTCTCATGAGTGGATTTTAGCTGATAAATATGTTTTGGAATATAAGACTTGAAATATAAAATGGATAGTAAAATAAATATATGTATGTATAATGCAAAGGTTCGTATAATACATATATAAGTATGTAGAAAATATACATATATAATAACACCAAACAATACCACCAGATCTATATAATACTGTACGTCAAAAGCTATAACATAGAGCAAATTAAAGAAATATGAATGAAGGGAATATGAGAAAGATTCGAGAGTACAACTTTTTACAGATCGAAACTTTGAATAAGATAACGTTGTAAATATGTAAATTGAATTGCCAAAACTTTTTAATCAATAGATCTTCCTATTGGCGACTGCAAAACCTTGCTGAAGGGGAGACATTACAGTAAAAGAGAAACAAGAGTAACAACAGCAAAGAGAGCCGGCGTTGATGTAATGAAAACTGACAAAAACATCGATATAATGAACAAGAAACTTAATAATATATGCAGAAGCTGGAGTAGTTACAAAAGAATGAGTATTCTTCTACACATAGGGGAATATCGGAACCCATGAAAAAAACGTCTACGAGTGTGTGTGTATATATATATATATATATATATATATATATATATATATAAAATAAATGTTAGAGGTAATACTTGACAATTGTAAGCACTTGTGTATACCAGCTCGTGGTCGGGGTGAATGAATAAATTATAAATGCAAAAATAAAAACAAAAAGACAAAGGATTCTGCGGTACACGTGTTTCAAGCGTTATAGTTGTTGCATCAGTGTATAATTGACAGTATAAAGCTATCTTCAGCCGCAAACATATTCTCTCCCAAGAATGATATCACATAGACGTTAAAGGAGGAAGAAAGATGAGATATAAGAGGTGAGGTTCCGTTTGGTATTTTGTATTGCAATATACCTCGTAGGATTCTTAATTTGATATATTTATACATAATTTCCTCGGTACTCCGGAATCCGTCCATAGCTTGCCATAATTCAGTGTGTAGTGAAGGCTAAGTAAACAATACTATTTTATATTAGTTAAGTAAACAATACTATTTTTTTTATATTGTTTTAACCACCAACTTATTCCCTCCTTTAACACTACCCTTCTAACTAATATAAAATAGTATTGTTTACTTAGCGTTCACTACACTGAATTGTGGCAAGGTATGGACGGATTCCGGAATACCGAGGAAATTATGTATAAATATATCAAATTAAGAATTCTACGAGGTATATTACAATGCAAAATACCAAACGGAACCTCACCTCTTATATCTCATCTTTCTTCCTCCTTTAACGTCTATGTGATATAATTCTTGGGAGAGAATACATTTGCGGCTGAAGATAGCTTTATACTGTCAATTATACACTGATATAACAATTATAAAGCTTGAAACACGTGTACCGCAGAATCCTTTGTATTTTTTGTTTTTATTTTTGCATTTACAATTTATATATATATATATATATATATATATATATATATATATATATATATATATATATATATATATATATATATATATATATTAGTGTGCATACGTGCACGCAAGCGCGTGTGCAAAACCTGAAAGCAAATCAATAACGAAAATACACAACTTAACAGAAAAAAAGAGGGTCAAATATATCAGAAATCTAACACAAGTATAGAAGAGGCAGCTGTTACGAAGTGACACCTGAAATAATAAATGATAAATGCGCCCTTTTAAACCCTAGCCAGGCTCATGGGTCCGGTTTCCCGGTTTCGATGGCGTATGTGTTCCCCAACTGGACGGGACGCCAGTCTATCGCAACGTTACTCATTTTTACCAGCTGAGTGGACTGGAGCAACGTGAAATGAAGTGTTTTGCTCAAGACCACAACGTGTCACCCAGTCCAGAAATCGAAACCACAATCTTTCGATCAAGATGCTGACATCCTAACCACTACGCCACGCGCCTCTACGACACCTGAATTACGGGAATGTTATTAAATCTTAATGTCTTGTCGACGCCAAAAGAATGAAAAGCAAAGACGTCCTCTCCAGAATTTGAACTCAGAATGTAAAGACAGACGAAATACTGGTAACTCATCGAGTTCAAATCCCAGTGTGATCAATTTTAATTTTCATTCGTCCTAGGTCAAGAAATACGTGCAAGAATCCAGAGGAGTGGATTGACGGAATTTATAATATACTGAACAATTTGCAGTAGTTGTTTCGGCTCATTGCCTTCTGAATTCAAGTTTTACTATGGGTGATTTGGAAGGTTGACTTAACTTATCACCCAGTCTAATACGACCAACTACCAGCTTGGATATATTTAGGGTCCTTGCAAACATTCGAACTAGGTTTTCGGTTTCAAGATAATATCTTCCTTCATTCTAATCAGTCTTGAAAGTAACTTGCTATGTGCTCTGCCTTCCCTCCTGAACAAAGTAAAAGAAAGATTGTATAAAAATAGTAACCGATTGATCGATCGTAATGAAAACTGAAAAGGAAATTAGATATTTTTTACGAGAAGTATCGACAGCAAACATCATCACGGTGAAGACGTGTGAAAACAAATGCAAACTCTGAGTATTACTGAGAAACTCTGTCGTCACATGCAGTAGTGCAACCTACAAAACTTATGGTTGAGAAAGTTATTTGACAAGTAAATATAAAAACTTGTAATTTGTATTGATCAACTGAAAATCCAGAAAGAACAGCAGAATGGCTCATTGAGCAGAAAATCCTCTTAATTCATACAATTAGGGGGAAAAAAACTGCAAATCCAACAGACAAAACTATCAGCGTATAAAACCTTAAATTCAATTATTCCGTAGAGAATGAATTATCTAATGTAAAATAAACTCTCTACCTGAATAAAAGGAAGGATGCATCAAAAGTTATGTTTGTAACTATCAGTTACTGCTAAAAAAAAAAAATATTGGGTAGGAGAAAGGAGGGTAATAACATAAAAGAAATTGACTAACAGAAGGCTTAAGAGTGAGCGCTTACTGTAGTTTCTGTAAATACTAGTCATAAGTAAGTTATCCCTAATCATAAGTGAATGTTTTAAATATGCCAGGAAGAAATGACAAAACATTCTACTGATATGCAGAGAGAAACAATTCTAACCAAAATAGAATGTTCCAAGGAACATGCATTCTTCTTTTACACCTTTTCATTTTCTATGCGAATGGATTTAGATACGACTGTTTTTGAAAGACAATCAACTGTATTTTTCTATGTTGGGAACCCCAAGCTTTACACATATGCATAAATATAGAGTAATGTCAGGTACTACATTAGTCTCATATGATATGTTGATGTGCACACAAATTATGTTAAGAGCAGAGAGGTATAAAAGATAAGATTTCATTCCACCTCCGTTGTGTTTGTCAAACACTATCATATAGATTATTACATAATAGAATTCACATAGAAGAGATAGCAAACTGGCTAAACGTTTACGTACGATAAAGTACAACTTACAGTGCGCGTGGAACAATGATTCGGTAAGTAAAAGACAGTAGTTTGAGCGTGTCAAATATTAATCTTTTCTACTCTAGGCACAAGGCCCGAAATTTTTGGGGAGGAGGCCATTCGGATCTTTTTTAAAACGGGGGCCACATTTTTCATTAACGAAACACTTTGAAACTTGGAACACTGGTAGAATGTGTCATATAAAACATCTTTTCCTCTTAGTCTTCATTAAAAAAAAAGTAATCCCTAAGTTATTCCATGTTAAAGTTTTATTTCTGTAATTTCAACCAATCACTGACGTCCATTCAGCCGATATACATTAAGTGCCGACTACATAAACAAACGATTCTGAAACAATTCTATCGGTGATAGGGTTAGGGTTAGGGTTAGGGTTAGGGTAAAACAGCAAATTTAAAAAGCAAAAAGCAAAACGAAGCTATGGAAATTAAATACGCTTTACACCGCTTAATCAGCCAAAGGAGTAAATATAAACAACTGAATACTTGTCAGTGATTGGTTGAAATTATCGAAATAAGACAATTTTTTACATGAAATA
This sequence comes from Octopus bimaculoides, assembly GCF_046866305.1. NCBI lineage: Eukaryota > Metazoa > Mollusca > Cephalopoda > Octopoda > Octopodidae > Octopus > Octopus bimaculoides. Next base: position 116,605,922 of record NC_142930.1, on the reverse strand, counting down.
AATTCGAATACAAAAATATTTTTCTGTTCTATAACACAAAATAGATAAGTATACGAAGTTTGAAAGTGTTTCGGTACCAAAAACACTACGTAAAACATTAATGAAAAATGTGGCCCCCGTTTTAAAAAAGATCCGGCCAGTCTATTAGATCTACCCAAGTACACAACTGGTACTTAATTTATCGACCCCGAAGGGATGAAAGGCAAAGTTGACCTCGACGGAATTCGAACTCAGAACGTAAAGACAAACGAAATACCGCTAAGGATTTCGGCCGGCGTGCTACCGTTTCTGCCAGCTCGCCGCCTTGCGCGTCACTATATTAATGAAACAGAAGTGCAGTTCTATATTTCAGAGATGAGGAATTATGTACATTATTTAGATTTGATGGATATTTGTACTCATCTTGTTTGTTGCTAACACAACGTTTCGGCTGATGGAGGCTGGAGGGTATATCAGCCGAAACGTTAACAACAAACAAGATGAGGACAAATATCCGTCAAATGTAAGTAATGTAAGTTATGAAACAGAAATAGTGTGTTATTTATCTAAATGTTGTACATTTTACTAACACTGTCTTTCGAATTCGCAACTATGCGAAGATTATGTATATGTTAATGAGCAAACACATTCCTTAACTGCCATATTCTTCATGCTACAGCTAGTTGATCTAATTTCTCAGCGCATTAGCTTGCCTCTATGCAACAATATAAATACGTGCTTATAACTTCGATAATAAAACTATTGTCATTTATATAAAAGACTATCCCTTTTACTCTTTGTTATCTGATGGCTCGTCTGTCAGCTGAAATTTCACAATATTTTCGTACTATTATTTCATATGACCGGTGATGGTGGTTCATTAGAGTACCACAAATGTATTTCATTGCAACGTTTAAATGGTTAGGTGTACTTTATCATTTAGTAAAAGAAAAACCCTCTGAGACTGATGAGATGTAAAATGGATGCTATTCTTATATTGTAAGCTTGACTCGAATTCTTACAAAAAAATGGACTCAACTGGATGCATGCAAGGTGCCAGTTACTAGTGTTAAGCCGTTGGCTGATGAAGACTACCCATGACGCGTTTTGAACTCAAAACGCATTGGGTCTTAAATAAATACTACAAGGCATCTATCGAGTCTTAGCGTTTCGATGAGCAACTGGTTTCGCTTGGTACTTTTTAAATCGACTACGGAAGGAGGAAAATGCAAAGTTAACTCACGCAAAATTTGATCTCAGAGCGCAAAGATTCGAAACAAACAATGCTAAGTATTCTATCCGATGCCCCAAACGACTTTGGCAACCAATATATAAATCAGCTTTTTGACATTGAAAACCAGCAAGTATATTTTCCAAGTTAATGTCGGATGTTCTGATAAATGGCTGTATATTATACCTGAAAATACGCTGTACAGGGAATTATGCAATCTTTGCAGGAATTATTAATTTTCAAACATTATAACTAGAGACATCATCCTACTCAAGGATCGCCAATGTGTCGCCACTCAAGCTGAGATTGTTAATCCAAGCTATTTTTTCTTTTAATTTCTAAATGTGGTATCAAGTTTGCAACAATATTTCTTATATAAAGGCTTTCCGTTATGCTTGCTCATCACGGTTAACTTAAGTGACAGCAGAATAATGTCTTGCTTGAACATTAGATTTAGAATTTAGCTAATAGTTTGGCTCACATAGAAAGCAGAAATAATACACGATGCTGGAGGGGGAGACTCTGCTGCGGATATAATCGATTTGATACATTTTCTACCATTATAATCAACAGGGATATGAAGCATCGAATCGTGAATTGGAAACTTAGCGAATGAACAATATTGATAGCTGTCTTCTAAAACATCTTCCTTCATGTTCGGTTGTCCTAAATCATAATAATTCTCTTCTAAATACAGTCGATAAATGCGAGAACTATTTCGTTTGAGGTCAATTACAAACCAATTTAATGCTAGCAAAGACACCGTTCTTGCAATGACGATGAGAATTTCAATATGCTGACAAACAAAATATTTATTAAATATTCTTATAGTCCAACATTCATATGATAATATTGCGTTTTCATTTAGGGTTAGGGTTATGGTTTTATCACCCTTCTTTGAAGTTCCAGTTTATATCCTTGACATGTTACGCTACCTAATTTGTAATCTTCTTGCAATTTCTCTCTTGCAAAAAAAAAATAGTTACTGGCCCTTTTTCGTTCGCTTTTCAGCACTGAAGAGATTCGGAGAACTATTTGCAGCATTCAATTTGTTTACTCATCACTAATGATGCAATTGCGGTTCAACTTAGCCCTCCCTTTTCAGATATTGTGTACCGAAGGCAACATCCAAACGATTAATTAAACATTGATTGTAACTTCACAATGGAATATTCCAGTTGATATTCCTTCGAGGCTCAAACTTACAGTTACTATGTTATCTATGACTATAATTTATTCGCTTCATTTTCATTGTTGCTTTAATGACATTCACGTCTGTGTCACTAAATTGATGCAACTTCAGCATTTGGATAAGCCAGTCGTGTGAGAAAGAACCAAGTACTTCTTTTTATATGTAGTACCAACGCATAGCAGGTGCATATTGTATACTGCTGCTTGTGTCAGAGTCACATTGTTCAGAAGAATATGGCTAATTAGCTGTGCTGTAGGAATTTTGGTCTGGCGATGACTCCTTGCTATAAATGCATTTACAACAACGTTTCATGTTTAAATTCAAACTGAACATGAGACGAAGACGGAAATAAGAAAAATCCTTAATAACAAATACTAAAACATTTATAGACAAGTATTTAATATGCATGCACAAACACATGCATATGTGCATATACATTTTCATATATTTATGTGTGTGTTTGTCTACGCATCTCTCAATTGTGCGCGCTCTCTCTCTCTCTCTCTCTCCATATATATATATATATATATATATATATATATATATATATATATATATATATATATAATACACGTGTGTATTTGTGTGTGTGTAACACTGTGGTCTATTGCGACCGCTTTCAATTCAGGATTGCACAATCACCATTATCTGTTTATATATAAATTCGACCTGACGCCAATTTTACTTTCATAAAAAAAGATGATAATACAACTATAATTAATTATTAAAATAATAATATAATTTATGCAACAATATACACAACAAGCTATATAACAATGGATATTATCTTTTCCTTTATCGACAACGTCTACATCTATGTAAATAAAATCAACATATTAATTTAAGATATAAACGACAATATCTCGTGACATAAAAAGAATAAAAAGACCAAAAAATATTAGTTTTCTTGAAATATAGTTTTCTTGGTGGTTGTCATTGATCTATTATGAAAATGTTTCTTTCAAAAATTGCTATTCTTTGGCGAAAACACTAAGATTATTTTTCAGCTACAATAATTATTTGCGTGCTATTGTTTTGTTATTTTATCTGCTATTGACAATTGATTTATAGTATAGATTTATATGAAATAATGAATTTGTAACAGGTGTTATTGTAATATTTCTTCAATGTAATCCAATAGTTGTGGCAGGTCGCGTTGAGTGCTACTGGCAACATGTAATCCAGTACAACCTGTTGCATGGTTGGGTCGTCGTCGACTAAGCTGTCATCTTCACCAGGCTAGATAGGTTAAGGAAGCTGCTAGGAGAAAATCAAGATATCTTAAAAGAGGAGATTTACGCAGTATAGTCAACAGCAACCAAGAAATAGTATGCAGAAATTTGGAAATTACCCGACATGATGAAAGAGCGTGTGCGAGACGGGTCTGTGAGGGATAAATCAATAGACATTTGCAGCACATCTAGGTTTCAAATAGATTGGAATTCTAGCATTTTTGTAAGTGGAAGGTGTTACTATTCTCTTTGAGCCAACGTTCTAACTAAATTTGTTTCCTTTGCAGCGAATAAATTGCTAATGGAAAATATCTTCTTTATCTTGCAGATATCTCCTCCTTGATCGTATATCATAACTCTTGAATATCAGAAGACTTGATCGTTGTGGAATATTAATTAGTTAACTAAATATATACGCTACATATAACGTGTGTCTAAATGTGTGTGTGTACACAGTAATGCACCCGTTCACACATATCTGCATATATATATATATATATATATATATATATATACATAGAAAAATCCATACCTGCATATATGTTATATATCAGTGTATTATATGTTATATACTACTTTATAAATATTATATAAATATAAGTATAAATTAAATACTCAGAATATAATGAATGTACAATTTGGGAATGTTATTCGCATCTGTGTAAATGAAACGCCATCATGTTCTCAGTTTCCCTGCTTGAATGGTTACGATATAGGTATAGCATCAACAAGAGGTACCGAGATCTGCTGGGCATTTCCACCGTAGTATCTTACGTTATAGCGGCATTTTGAGAAATACTTTTGTGAAAAGTGTTACAAGAAATGGAAATATAGTCATAATGCAAATTGATGGAAATTCATAAGTAAGTATCCGTTGATGTATAATTACGCAGCAAAACGTGTTGTGCAGGTTCGTGCTTTACATGAATCGTTTCTAAAATCAGCAGGAGTTAAGGTGGCGAGCTAACAAAATCGTTAACACGTCGGGCGAAATGCTTAGCGACATTTCGTCTGTCTTTTACTCAGCTCAAATTTCTTCGAGGTCAACATTGTCTTTCATCCTCTTGGAGTCTACTGGGGTGGATGTAATCGACTTACTCCGTCCCCTTACACTGCTGGCCTTCTGGTAAAATTTGAAACTAACATTATCATACATTATCATACGTTATATATATATATATATATATATATATATATATATATATATATATATATATATATATATTTGTGTGTGTGTGTGTGTGTGTGTGTGTTACAGATTTTATTATTATGTCACATGTTTTTATAAATCATAAATTAGCGCTTGCATCTAATCTAGTAGAATCTACTAGAATAAATGCAATTTATGATTTATAAAAATATCTGACATATTAATAAAATATATAAATATACAACCATCCAGATTTCTAAGTACCTTATTTTTTCTAATATATTATGCCTGTACATCACCTCCAAACCTTCTAATATATATATATATATATATATATATATATATATATATATATATATATATACAGGCATACATTTATGTGTGTGCGTATCTATGTATGTGTAAACATGTGGGTATGTATGTGTGTTTTGCATGTGTGTGTGTGAGTTTGCACATGCGTGTAGGTGGCGTATGTGCCATGTCTGCCAAGTATTTGCTATTTCGAAAGATTAACCGAAATGTTGTAATTAGTCGTTGTTTTAAAAATCTAATATATTTTGTTGTTACGCTCTAGATTAATATAAATATTTCGGTTTCTTCCATTGTTTTAATACGACCGAATTACGGAATTAAGTTATTTCTCTTAGAGATAAACCACGAAAGCAACCAAGAAAACATGTAATTTAAATAAACGTGAAATAAAACGCTAAGTCGAATATAATACATAATACCCAATTAGTTTAACGTAATCCTAGTTTGAGAGATTTTTACATGCTGGTTATTTATTTTTTCCTTATTATTCAATGCCATGAACAATTGCAACATATATTAATCTTTTATAGAAAATAAAATTATTTTTCAGAAAAATAATTTCTTTATTTTTATTCTTGCACGTGTTAGATTTTTGACTTTGAGAAAAAGCTATTTTCTACATTTAGTGTATATCGGGTGCAAAAACTACATCGCATTGTACTTAGTTTTGTATCAATGCACATCATAGCAGATTACATCGAGAATCCTTAATATTAATTATGCTGTGACTACCGATCAACCAACAACTGGCAGTCAAAGGAAAGGAAACAAGTAAAACTAAAGTATATTTCTTTAAATCAAAGTAAACATAGGATATTCTTTCGATATCCTATCCCTTTATGTTATTCGGATTCAAAATATTTGAAACAACTTTTGTTTCTATGCGCGAGTAGATTGACCAACATTTTATATATATAAGAAATGGACCACATGGTTACGGGTTCAGTGCCCACGGCGTGGCACCTTGGGTAGGTGTCTTCTACTATAGCCTCGGGTTGACCAAAGCCTTGTGAGTGGATTCGGTAGATGGAAGCTGAAAGAAGCCCGACGTATATATATATATATATATATATATATACATAGTGTGTGTGTGTGTGTGTGTGTGTGTGTGTGTGTGTGTGTGTGTGTGTGTGTGTGTGTGTGTGTGTGTGTAAAGCATAAAAAGGGGTGGTATTCATTGCTTTATCGGACATATACGCCTTTCACTAAAATGCCAAAACAATTACAGACCGTTAGTAGAAACATTATGCAATGAAACACTTGAACTCATCATTGTCTTGCAATTGATACAATAATCGATGTTAAAGTTCCAAACATATACATTTCCCCTTATGCGAACGATCAATAACCTCGCATGTCACTCACAATAGTAGGGTCAGAGAAACTTTCATATCAAGGAAGTCTACGCTTCTCTCAATATCTAACATGTACAAACAGAGACGGAAAAAGGGTGGGATATAAGGGAGAAGGAAAAAAATCTTATAAACGTAAAAGCAAAAGGAGAAGAACCTCGGGTCATGAATCTGAAAGAAATAATCATCTAATACAAAAGATATAAAAACGTATACATACAGATAACCACACAAGTACGTGCGCATACATATATATATACGCACACCTTTATACATACACATAGAACTATATACATAGAGAAACAATTTTTTAAAATAAACATACACTTATACATGTACACACATACGCAATACACAGCACGGACACAAACACATATGTGTGTGTATAAACATATATATATATATATATATATATATATATATATATGATATATACACAGCCACATATACACAGCCACATATACACATACATACTCATATACGTGAAATGGCATTCACACACGCGCAGACACATGCAAGTTGCAGCGGTCGCACCGTTTCAACTTGGTGATGCGTATACGGCTGAAGGTGGGAGGTCTGTCTGATAGAAACTACCCAATGGGACTTGCTGAGCAAGCTACGCCCTATTAGAGGCAGCTATAATATTTGCCCCAATAAGAATTGTGATATAAAACTATTTGACGGTAGTCATAGTGAAGATACTATTGTATATATGATGCCGCAGGAAGGTGTTTTTGGTGGATTTGGGAAAATATTCTTGGGACGTTGATTTTGAAATTTGGTACTACTAACTATCTGGTTCCTGTGATTACCCTTGGGATGCGTCGTGAGAAAAGGTCCTCCATTCATCGCCTTAGGGTTAAGTTCTTGGGGCGAAGTTCTGGAACGTGCACCGTGTGGAAACTTGTCTACGGTCCGTCAATCCAATTTTTTTTGCAATTAACAGGCCCGGTATTCCTGCCGGGCCTTGTAGGTCTCGCTTTCGCCCTCTTAGATGTCTGGCTGCTACGATGGTGAATCCTTTTCCCTATTAGAAACGCAGGGATACCTGATCTGTGTTGGGTAGACTAATGTTCTTAACAATCCCACTCCCAGTGCCTCAAGGACGCTCAATACTTAAGCAATATTCAAAGTGTCTGGAATGCACTTAATACTATCGTTGTACTTGCTCTCCATTACTACAGAACGTAAGTTCTTTGGGTGAAACGTTGGCATCTCTAATCGAAATAGTCTTAGGTAATCTTGCCATCCTTAATAGGGTTACCGTGGGTTTCACGTTCATGAAGTGCTTAGCTTTACGGCGTTTCTTCAGACCCTGAAACCAGTTGGCCTATGACCTCTCTAGCAAGTGGCCTCCCTAATTTGCAAGATTCCTGGTGTGAAACCACGTGTTGAAACAGATATTGTATTTCGGGATATTTAGATTTTTATTTTTTTTTTATTTTTTATTTTTGCCAAATAAAGACACACGGAGACTCTCATTAGATTTGTAGAAGTCCAACATTGACCATCACATCTGTTTTGTGTTCATCACTGTTATTTATCTCATTTGGCTCCTAATCTCCACCCTAGGCAATCCCGATATTGATGCCCCACGTCGTACTACACTTAATTCTGGAATTTGTTATTTTTTATCCAGTATTCGCACTGTAATAATTTCTTGTCTTCCATTAATTATTTCTGATCATTCTTATTCGCAATTCAAATTAAGCACTAATCATTTTAACATCACTCATTACTTTTCATTTGCAGCACTATGGATGGGTTATTTCTTTTCTTTTCTTTTTTTTTTCTGTAGAAGATCTAAGATATATTGTTGCTATTCCTGAAGTAATTGCAATTCAATAAGCTAAAGAATATACCAGCCTATAATTCTAAAATGCATGACGTCTGAGTTAAGAACAATCTCAACAGCCATTTCCAGCATCTCTCTCATTATTTCCGTGCTTCTTGTCACTCTCACTTCTTTCGCATTTCATTCACATGCTTAGAACGTTCGTCACGAACTATGAAAGAAAATAACAATAGAGCATTTTACTAAAGAACCAAAATACTGTGATCACCAGAACTAGAACTCGTAAATTTCGAAACCCATTCAAAATTTATAGGTCAGCGTATCTACGTATGTTTTATTACAAGGCGTTGCATTCAAATTTATGCAAGTAAGCAGCAGTTTAACATGATTATTTGCAAAATGAGTAACTGTCAAATGTATATTAGTGCTCAAGCGCTAATTACATGGTGTGAATACAAATCGTAATTAATGTTCATATAATTAATTATATAACGTGTTAAAACTAGACTCCATGGGTGGTTTTATTCTCTGCTTGCTAAATGTTATTGAGTGTAAGAAGTTATACATTAATATAATATCCCTGTCGTAATTTTACAATTTATTTCTACTAGTACTATAAACAATTATTCTTCTCTCGACATACACACTTTATTTCTACACGCAGTAATATTTAAAAATTGTATAACAGAACGCAAATATTTATTTCTTATTGCTCACAGGGAGCTAAACATAGAGGGAACAAACAAGAGGATTAAGTCGATTACATCGACCCCAGGGCGTAACTGGTACTTATTTAATCGATACCGAAAGGCTGAAAGGCAAATCGACCTCGGTGGAATTTGAACTCAGAACCTAAAGACAGACGAAATACCGCTAATCATTTTGCCCGGCGTGCTGACGTTTCTTATTTCTTTACTGCCCACAAGGGGCTAAGCATAGAGAGGATAAACAAGGACAGACAAAGGGATTAAGTCGAATATATCGACTCCAGTGTGTAACTGGTACTTAATCTATCGACCCCGAAAGGATGAAAGGTAAAGTCGACCTCGTCGGAATTTGAAGTCAGTACGTAGCGGCAGACGAAATACCGATTAGCATTTCGCCCGCCGTGCTAACGTTTCTGCCAGCTCGCCGCCTTACAGAACTCAAATATTTACTTGTTAGGAATATCCTCTCTTACTCCATGTCTAGCAAACAGAAGACCACAGTAATCTCCATTGACGTCTTCAATATCAGCAAAAATTACTTCTCGGAGATTTAAACTTTTGCTACAAATGAAAATTACGGCCGAAGCTACTTTAAAAACGTTCAGCGAGAAATAGAAAATAAATAAAGCGAATTCTGCTCAAAGGAAATAGACATCAGGTCAAAAACCTGCTTCTTATTTGATGTACTTGGAAGATAGGTATCTTATAAGATGAAGCAATGGCTTTGTATTTCAAGAAACATCTTTGATGGCTGACATTTCAGTTATTGACATAGATCTTTATCCGCGTAAAAATATTGAATTTAGTTAGGTTCAAACAAAAACTGGAATGAGGACCTACAGGTGGAACGTAACAAAATTCATTGCAGATCTTTTCAACATCTACATAAAATTGTAAATTAGAAACAAGAACAAAATTAGAATTTCTGTTTCCCCGTCAGAAGTCATAGTTTTATCTTTTTGTTTTTTGTTTTTTTTTTTGTTTTTGATTTTTTTTTTTTCATATTTTGTCTTTCACTGGATTCGTTTATTGGACTGACGTCATGCTGGGGCATCCGTTTGAAGAATTTAGCCAACCGCAACGAACCCAGAACATATTTGTTTTCAGGTTGGTACTTATTTCAGCGCATCTTTTCCCGAACTGCCAGTTTGGGGAGGAGTGCAAACAAAGCAACACCTGTCATCAAGCAGTGTGTCGGAACAGAAATAAACACTAAGACGCGCACACACTCACACACACTTATATATATATATATATATATATATATATATATAACAAAATATTGGGGCAATTAGTCTTTATTGTTTATAATATCGTTAAAGGTTTTTTTTATTAAAACTTTGTATATATATATATAAAGTTTAATCTTTTATTCTTAATAATTTTTTTCTTTCCTAATTTTTTCATTCATAATTTTTTCATTCATATTTTTTATTCTTACGTTTGTAGAAATAAATATTCTTGTATTTTTCTATTATTCAATTGATTTTAATGATAATTAAATAAACGTTTTTAACTTTAAATAGCATAGCTTTAACTATTACACCGGTTAAATATGTACTAATTTTATCTTCATTATTATTTTAAACTTAAACTTCGTTCAAATTGTATTTAAAACAAAGATAATTTAAAACAATGATAATTTATGTAAGCTGTTTTTTGTATATAATATACATGTTATTATAATGGAGGAAGGGCGGATTATTGAATGGTTATTATTTTGATATTTTTAATAATTTTTATATCTTTATAAAATAAGTATTTCATATTAATTCATTTGGTACTTATTGTTGGTTGAGATATATATATCTAATTATTGTTCTACTTAAGATCTGACGATTAGATATATTTTTGAATAGAATTTAATTTTCGATAATTTCAATTGATTTTAATCGATTTAAATTTCCTTTCTATTTGAAAATTACTTATAAAACACGTGTAATCATTTTATTATATTTATCTTATGATATTTACTTTGCTTTATATTATACTCATTTATTGTGCTTTTAATTGTTAATTTTTCTATATGTGATAGTGGATTTTCATCGATGAGTTCTTGAAACTTGGTTATTCTCCCTAAAACTATATATTATATATATATATATATATATATATATATATACGATGGGCTAGTTTAAGTTTCCTTCTACCACATCCACTCACAAGGCCTTTGTTGGCCCTAGGTTATATTAGAAGGCATTTGCTCAAGCTGCGACTTAGTGGGATTGAATCCAGGAGCATGTTGCTGGAATACAACCACAATTGTTTAGGTATAAAAGAAGGTTTCGAGGAAACTTTCTCCAGATAAATCTTCATTTTGAAAGTGTTAGTTAATAACTACAACAAACAGAATGCTAATGGACGCTCGATTATAATGATTTCACTGAATTCTATTTCGAAAGTGAATGCATTTAAAGTAGAGAGTATTGAAAAAGGAACTATTTTGTTGAAACTAACGATGCTCTCTACGTTGTATTTTATCTGCTAGAAGCAGTAGCAAGATACCTCCAAATTCCATTACTCTCTGAAATTGGATGCATTGAATAATGTAGTTTGACGATAATGCCTAGAAAATATGGATTGCAATGACTGAAATGCCTTTTATCATAGGTCTTTTCTATTAGGGCTGATATACAGATCACAACAGTGACAACACTCGGCTGTATATATATATGTAATGCTATCTGAAACAGCAATTCCATTAACTCAAGTTCTACCCTATATCTTTTAACAAGCAATAAAGTCATAATATAGGGAGTGGGTAAGGAAACCTTATTAATGTTATACTTTCCATTTGTTAATAAAACAGCACCAAAACTATCACACTGGTAATAACCACGTGAAATCTTTAAACTACAATTCTCTTGAAGGAGTTTAACACATTCATTTGATATATATATATATATATATATATATATATATATGTTTATGGCGTTGCTAACGATGTGATTCTCTCCTTATATACAACATCAATAAATCTGCGCAATATTATATCTTACATCACGTTTTACGCCATTAATATTATGTGTTTACATTGAAAGTGAGATTATAATATTGGAAAGAAGTGTGAATGGGTCGTGTTGACTTTCAAGTATTTTCTCTAAAACATTAGCGATATCATGTAAAAAGCTTCTATGTGGAAACTTTGAACGTGTGACTGCGTTTCACACAAATCCTACCACATTACCCCACCAAACCTCTCACCATTTCTACAATTATCAATACCATTTTTATGAATATGAATATAAAGGTGAATATTAGTGAGTTAACAAAGTAAAGGAGATGAATTATCCTCAGAAGTGTTTCTTTACTGATTAGATGAATTTCGAGAGAGTTAGTAGGTGAAAGGAAATAGAATCACTTATGAAGGTGAAAAAATAAACTGTATATAAGTGGGAGGGTTTCAATGCTTGACATTGCATATGATTTTAACTCATAAAAGGGGTTTCTGAATACTTACGTATAATTTGATACACCCAATTGGAAAAACAAGAAGGATGGGTTTAGTAATATGCAGTATAACATCAAACCATTGAATCTGCATAAGTGAGGTAAATTATAACACAAATATTGGATAATAATAATGTATTTTCAAATTGCATTAACGTGTACATTACTGAGGTCTTCCGAGAGTTTAATAAAAAAGCTAGAGAGCTTTATTTTCAAGGAATAATGAGTTCTGCTTTAAGTATCCAGTAACGTGTACAAATATTGAATATTCTGAAACACTTTACCGTTTAGAGCAAGAGTATAGAGTAGTGTATATATATATATATATATATATATATATATATATATATATATATATATATATATATATGAGTAGACATCAATTTGTGCACTTACGAACGCATGTGCGTATAAACTGGCATATTGACACATGCAGTAACACACAGATATACACATATGTAATGAATATTATTCCTAAGTGCATACATATATTTATATTATTCAGTCATAAATAACTAAAAATAGGTAAAATCTATAGATACCTGTGGAACAAAATACACAATGTACATACACACCCACATATACACATGCACATATATATATATATATATATATATATATATATATATATATATATATATATATATATATATATATATATATATGTGTGTAGTGGTTACCTATAAGACAATGTTGATGATCTAGAAGCTAACACTATGGAGACCCTCCAGCAAATAGGTAATTCCATCCAACAGATTATTAAAGTAACGATAGACTACCCTAACAAGCACCCGAACTATAGACTACCAGTTTTAGACACGAAATCCTGGCTGGAAACCAAGAACAGTAATGTCTAGGCCAATCACTCCCATGATGCCAAACGTATGGCCTCTAAATACCTTGTCCACAAGTACACAGATTTTGCAGACAGCGCTAAGTTCAATATTCTTATAGCAGATTGGGTGAGAGTGATGAGGGATGTGTCTCGCTTGTACGATCCTATGGAATTGGAAAGATACATATAACACTTCAACCACCGTAAGTAGTTCTCTGGCTACAGCCAAAGGGACAGGATTAGAGTGTACAAAGGAGCCAGGGCCAAGTACAAAGCTATCAGATAAAGTGATGCTAAAGGGATTTGCCTGCAATACAGGAGTCAACCCTCGAACAGCACAAAAAATGACCAGAAAAAAGTAAAATTAGGCCAACTCATGTTATGACAACAAAACTTACCAGAGTGTCATGGTCGTTGATGCTATCTCTGGTGGTGAACTGACATACCTCTTTAGAAAAACATAACATTACAAAGTAGTGGGAAGGCCTGCTGCCCCTATAAAATCCCTGATCTGTAGAACTTATTCCTTCGATAGACCCCATGTACGGAGAGCAATTGTACTGTATGTAGGATGAACCCACAGGTTAACTTTGATATTAAGAATATAGTGTATAGCTTACGATATACTCAGAGATGGTGCAGAAACATGACAACTACTTACATTGGTGAGTCCGCACGCAGTATAGTAGAGTGTATAGGTGAATACTGGCGAGATCTCAAAGGAGAGAAAAGCTCGTCAGTGCTCTATCAGCATGCTCAAGCAGAACATAGAGGCTCGCATTATATCATAGCCGTTACAGTATTGTTAAGGCATAGAACTGACACGACACTTAGACACGTTACAGAGGCTATGCACATAGCAATAGACAGACCGACTCTCAACAGAAAACACAAATGGAACAATAACGCCTACCACCACACCGCACAACATGACGAAAGACAGAAGGGAGAAAAACCCTAGATGCAAACAGTGTAATACACACACCATACACAAACCTACCTATACCTTTGATAAGTATAAGAAATAGAGATAGATAAAAAAGACTGAGTAAAGGGCACAGATAAAAACAACATAGGAAGCGAATCCATATACACACACAAACACACATTCAGTGACTTCACAAACAACCGCAACAGTCTCAACAAAACGACCAACAACGACAGCAGCAAGAGCGGTAACAACAATGGCAGCAACAACAACAAAACAACAACCACGATGGGAGCAGTGTGAGGGAACACATAAACACAGAGAGATATAGCTACAGTATCAAAAGTCGGGTTCAAAGGCAGCAGCAGCAACAACGGTGGAGGAGATGGGGCTGAGGGGAAGGTCATAATGATACTACGAACGATGACACACACACATACACACACACAGGGCCGCAAACGCATGCACATATAAGTATACACATTATAGAAGAACAGTAATCAATAAATGGAGCAACAGTAGACACGAAGAGAGAAAGTGCTGCTGAGGATGTCATTGATGTCTGACGAAAGATCTCCGGACAATGAACATGAGTTAGAATATGAGCAGTAATAAACGAATGAAGAAGAAATACATACTGCGTGACTTTATTTAGCACAAACAATATGAAAAAAAATAAACATTCCGAAATACAACAATATGTTTCACGCAAATTTATATATACTTATAGGGAATAATTAATATACACACACTCGCAAACACAAACACACATATATAAATTATATACTTATATATATATATATATATATATATATATATATATGTATGTATGTATATATATATATATATATATATATATATATATATATATATATATATATATATATATATATATATATATATATATATATATATATATATATATAAGCACAAATAAAGCTTACAAACCTCATTCAGGTATAGCAAAATACTCTGAAAATACTGGTTAGTTGCCTATACGGCTTTCAGTTAACAGTTTGCAGCCGTTTCCTCAACATGCAGGAATTGAACACCTATTTTGTATATCTTAAACTACTTCCGGACAGATTCGACTTTCAGATAATTTCTAATTTAATTAATGAATTTTCTGAAGGTCTGGAATTCAAAGAGCTGTAAGGGATGTTTGTCAACTTTTTGATTAATAAATAATAATTTAATAATTACTTCTCTATTTTCTCGTCTTATTATATATAGATATATATATACAATTTAAATATAGGATAAAAATCTATATAAGAATTTATCAAGTAGTTAGCGCGAAAAAACCTTATAAGAGAAAAATTTATTAATTATTCCCTATAAATATATTAATTATAAATATATTAATCATTCCCTATAAATATATATAAAATTATATATATATATATATATATATATATATATATATATATATACACATACACACACATATATATACATGTGTGTGTGTCAATGTACTCTTTTACTCTTTCACTTGTTTCAGTCGTTTGACTGCGGACATGCTGGCGCACTGTTTTATAGTCGAACATGTCGAACCCAGGACTTATTCTTTGTAAGGCTAGTCCTTATTCTATCGTTCTCTTTTGCCGAAAAGCTAATTTACGGGGATATAAACACACCAACATTGATTGTCAACCGCTGGTGGGACGACGGTCACAGAAACACAAACATATACTTATTTATATATACGAGGGGCTTCTTTCCGTATCCGTCAGCCAAATCCACCCACAAAGCTGTGATTGACCTGAGTCTATAGTGGAAAACACTCGGAGAAGAAATTTCTAGGTTAAATCCATGGTCGTCCATGACAGAAGTGGGTTTTTACCCTTTTTCCCTTTTTATTTTTACCATTTTTACATCACACACATGGCACAATGCACGCATATGAATAAAGCATGTCATCTACACAGACATATATACACGCATAAGTACATACAAACATACATACATATATACTCTTTTACGTGTTTCAGTCATTTGACTGTGGCCATGCTGGAGCACCGCCTTTAGTCGAGCAAATTGACCCCAGGACTTAATTTATCGGTCTCTTTTGCCGAATCACTAAATTATGGGGACGCAAACACACCAGCATCGGTTGTCAAGCGATGTTGGGGGAACAAACATAAACACACACACACACACACACACACACACACACACACATACACACACACACACACACATATATATATATATATATATATATATATACATATATACGACGGGCTTCTTTCAGTTTTCGTCTACCAAATCCACTCACAAGGCTTTGGACGACCCGAGGCTATAGTAGAAGACACTTGCCCAAGGTACCACGCAGTGGGACTGAACCCGGAACGATGTGGTTCGTAAGCAAGCTACTTACCACACAGCCACTCCTACCAAACACACATACACGAGGGCATAAGCAAACGTCTAGTTCTCAGACAGACTCAAAGCAGACCTCAAAGCAGTAAAGTGATGGCATGTCATTGATGAGCTTCCTAATAGCAATGGAAGGACTCTGATAGAGAAAACTAACAACTGACTGATGGTTCAATCAACATGTTAAAGAAAGCATTGGATAATTAGTTGCTAAAATAAAGAAGTGGTTTTGGAACAGTGCATGTGTTTATTTTAAGTTGTATTCACATAATGACCCACCTTAGATGCTACTAGATTGTTTCCACACACAAATTCACATCAAGAGTTTAGTAAACCAAACCATTTCTTTGTAGATAATAGGAAGACATCTTTAAATTATAATTTCACGCTCTTTATTCTTACCATTTGTTTTTTCTTTCTTTCAAGTATATATCCATCCGCTCAATGCTCAACCACATATAGCCAAACATTGCTACACAGCTACAGCACCACGCTTTGCTTTAGTAGCGGTCCAAGTGGATCATTTAATTGGCAAGTCATCCTCAGCATTTATTGTATATGTCCGCTGCATTATATAATTAGATGCAAGTTTATCCATACCTTACTCTTTCTTTCTCTCTCTCGCTCTCTCTCTCTCTCTCTCTCTCTCTCTCTCTCTCTTATATAGCCAATTCGAATAAACAAATAATCAAATCAACAGGCAAGAAGTGGACGAGCATAAGGAATGTATGAACTTGACGCTCGGTAAAATGAGAGAGTTTGATGTATCAAGCACAGCTTTGCGTCAGAAAGGAAAAAGAGGGAAACTCCAAAGAAGTGTGTAGTTACATTGCTGTATATGCGTGTGAGTGCGTGTGGGCGTACATAGATATATGCATGTATATATAAATGCAAGTATGTATGATGATACGAACAAATCGTTTTCCGAGTGTTGCTACAATTGTTTTATTAGGAGTTTTATTTCGACATACCTTAAATCCTCGAATATAATCCGCATTTTTTCCCAAAATTTAAAGGTTAAAATCCCTAGTGCGTACTATATACGAGGTTAAAAATGAAAGATATTTTCTAAGCAATGTCCAAGTCTCTATTTGCTGTCCGGCAATGTTTATTCAGACCATTTTGTGATGTCTTGCAATTGATAGTGATAAATATGTATAGGCAACTTATTTAATATTTATTTTTCACTGACGTTTTTACTGTTATTTCTTTATTTTCTGCAAACAAAGTGCACAAAAAGCTACACATTTGCATTATGTTATATATACAATAAAGGACGTTACCGTATATATGTTTACAAACCAAGGATGTTATATACACCTCCTTGACTCAAGTTAGAAAAGAGGTGCCTATTATACACAAGGTTTAGGTTTATCAGAGGTACAGCCCCACTAAAAATCCCCTGCGTATTATACTCAAGGGCGGACTATACTCGAGGATTTATGGTAAGCGTAATACAATTATTCAGCCTATACAATTAAGTATAGAACTCACAAAGCAGTCAAGCAACTTTTCAAAATGGATTGATACAATGACTTGTTGAGTAAGGCTCTGTCTTTTAGCAAATGGAATTAAAAATAAAAATACCGATATTTGTGATGTACAAAGTGGGGGCGATCCATGTTTATATGCTCTGAATCTTTATGAATCTCTGTTACCGAAATACTGGATTTATTCTGTATATAAACATATTGGTTATTTATTCCTCTGTGATTGGTCAATTGATCTAGTCACCTCAGATGAAAACTCAATAAATTTCGAATATTAGTGGAGGCTGTGCATCTTCTTTCTTTAATCTACAGATAAAGAGCTAAATTTGTCTCATTTCTATATCTACTACGGACGATTGATGTACACGCTCATATATATATATATATATATATATATATATATATATATATATATATATATATATATATATGTGTATGTATGTATGTATGTATGTATATATATATATATATACATATATATATATATATATATATATATATATATATATATATATATATATATATATATATATATATAGGTATATATATAGGTATGTATGCTTATTGATATATTTATATTCATATATATTATAGTTATAGATATATATATATATATATAGAGAGAGAGATTGAAATTGATAGATACATATATAGATACATATAGGCATCGATACATGCGGCATATCGATATTATTGACCAAAGAATAATAAATGTCGTAATGTGCTTACATTGCTTTATGTGTTTTCATGAGACAGCATACAAATATCATGAATGTACACAGCTTAGTAACAAAGAAAGCAGTCAGTAAGGAAGGCACTGCATCGAAGAGTAACCTACTAAAATAGCGGCCGAGTTTCTTTCAAATTATACCTTACCATTATATCGATAAATGACAAAATATTGAACTAACCACTGATATACAACCAAAATTTTATGATCACGGCTGGACTGCCTTTGTTCATGGGTCTTGTTGATGAGGATGACCTGGAGCCAAACAGTGATAATAATAATAATAATCATACAGCACATTTCAATTTTTCAGAGAGAGATACATAGAATTGTATTGCATCTGCTTGGTGATTATTAGATGCGCTGCACTTTTTATACGTTCCAAGACTAATACCACATACATTTCAGCTATTTAGAGTTATCAGCTATTTACACCAAGAAAGGTTCAGTCAAGTGCTTTGTTCAATGCTAATGATACCCTTAATACTTTCTCACTGATATATGAGATAATAATTCAACGGTTTACCCAGAAGGAAGATATTACACATCCGATTTAATTAGCTTATCGTTTTCTATTGTAAGCGTGCCGTAATAGTTTTCCTATACAACCATTGCAATTTCAGATGTAATTAATTAGAGATTTCATCATCTAATTAAAATCGCAGTGAAATTTCTCTGAGCAACTACGGATAAACAATTATTGTACTAAACAGATATAATAGTAAATATGTATATTATAAACAACATTACAACTGTTGTTGTTTCTGTGCATTATAATCATCGTCGTAGAGAATATTTGTATTCTTTAAATAATTAATGAATATGACTTATAATTATATTAATTGGCATCTTCAAATTAAGAATTATTTTTGTATAGTATAAACCTTAAATCTGTGTAGCAAAATAGTGTATACCATAATAGCATATGCGTAAATGTTTATACTACAAGATAATTTTGATGACAATATTATTTCCCGGTAAGAAACAGTTTCAACGAAGAGTTGAAGTACAGTAGAGATGAAACAAGATATCTTTATTTGAAAATAGCAAAGGGTTAGAGACAGGAACAGTATCCAGCTGAAAAATTGGTTATGTAATATATTCGTCTAACCAATGTTCGTATTGAAAGAAACCAACTCTATTAATTATGAGTAGTAAACAACAAACGATGTCGAATATTGGAAAAGATATTAGTACACATGAAATGTCTTAATTCAGACGAAGACTGCTATATTTGCTTGGGAAACAAATTGATTTATAAAATGAAAAAGAAGATTGTAAATAAATCTCTCTATTAACCCAGGTAAATGCCAATTTTTACTAAATATTTGTTTCCTTTCACTTATCATATTCAACAATCCATAGTTAATATTGGCACAATTCTCCAAAACACCTATTACACAACATTTGTTAATGCCAGATTGTTGGCAAAGTATCGATTTACTATCAAGATATAAACCTACCCCTTTATAACATTTCAGAATGATGTTGTTTTATGTTAAATAAACGAATTGGCATCACACAGCAATGTAACTGTGTTGGGTAAACCGCGTTAATCCCTCTACTTGTAAGATACTAAACATTAAAGAAAACTGAACATCTGGTGCATGCTCATAGAAGTTGGTTTATTCCAGAGAACTATGTTTGATATAGCACTTAATAGGCAGTTAATGCACGCCATAGTCAGAACACAAGTAAACATATGTGGATACATGCGTATGTATGTATATATGTATGCATTCATGTATATGTACGCGTATGTGGGTATTTTGTGCATGTCTATGTGAACATTTACATATATTCGTAGATATGGGATGTCTGCGTTTGCGCATGACTTAATATATATATATATCTATATATATATATATATATATATATATATATATATATATATATATATATATATATATATATATAAGCATACATTTGTATATACATATATGTGTGCTTATACGTATGTATATATGCGTATATGTGTGTATGTATATACGTGTATACATGTGTATATGTGTGTATATACATGTATATATGTGTATATGTGTGTATGAGTGTGTGTGCGTGTGCAAGTATCTTTGTACGTACGTACGTATGTAAGTATGTAAGTATGTATGTATGTATGTATGTATTTATGTATTTATGTATTTATGTACGCATGTTAAAAGGATCGCAGTGGCGACCTTGCTATTAACTAGTGTTGCATGAAAATAAAACATTGTTTGAATCTCATTATCAATTGTGTTATTTTATGATTCCACACAGTCAAGCTCCTGAGATACATATACAAAGAGAATAATATTGTTGTAGCACAAATTGTTATGTGGTGCCTTGAATTCCAAACGAGCCGTTTTCTTCATAGCACTCGAAGAAATGTATCATACAAAGCAATTACGCTCCAATATTCTATCTGTTGGCGCCATATAAAGTGAATCTGTCACAAATTCCATTGCAATCAAGCTTACTGTCTGCAGATATTAGATAGCTAACATAGATAATGTATTGTTTTATTAACGTATTATTGGATAAAAGAATACATTTGATACTTAACATGTTCTTCTCTAACAGCATACTATATATATTCACGCACATGCAAAATATGAATCTATTTAGTAAAAACTATAGACTATGAGGGGAATATTAAAGAGAAAGAATACGAACCTGTAAGTCTATATAATTTGTTTAATCTAGACCTATCGAAACTTCTTCAAAGAAATCTTCGAGGGGAAAATTATATAGTGTAGAAGCCGATTTTTTCTCCTCCTTTTGTGTTTAGAGAGAGTGTATGCTACGAAACGGTGCACCATTGGAATGAAAAGTATGAACCAATTTAGATTTCAAAGAACTAAGAATACTATGATATTAAATAAAGGAATTGGAATAAAAAAAGAGAGATTCAACGTAAAGCATAGTATTCTATGAAAACAGTGTATAAGTACTGTAGTTATCCTAAATTCAAATATAAATATTTAAAGGCATTTGCGTTGTTAATATATGTCCCGTTATTGCTATAAAACTCTTTCTTTATATTCATGTTTTTTTTTTGCTCTATATGTTAAGTGACACACACTTAATGAACTACTTAAATCCTAATATATATATATATATAGACAGACAAGCAGACATATACACAGACAAAATAATTTGGAATTACGATCATACAATAAGATTTAGCTACCAAAATATTAAAATTATCGATAACAAAAGTAAAGAAAAAATATGCAGTATGGATCACATATATTGAGAAACATGTATGGGACGCATAATGCGCCATTGAATATGTACAAGCGGATGTATAGATAGATGGATGGATGTATACATTTTGAAGTGATTATTATCTGTTCAACATTGAACAGGAGAAATAAGGAGACACTGAAAAGACTGCGTTACTACATGACTCTTATTAGATTCCAATCAAAATACTTTCACTGATGTGTCTCAGTATTTGCCTGTTTCTAGTAAAATTGGGATTTGACGTGTTAAGCTGTGATTTATTATATAAATAAACACTGGTTTCCAGTTCAAATATGTTTGAGACATATTCGGTAACTTATTGCAGGAAGGGCACTTATTGTAGACACTTTCTCGTGGTAGACAGAGGTAAGCACTCAAAGTCAGTTCAGAGCGCCTGCCATTTACCCAGATCGATGGATGCTCGCATTTCGAAGTACTTATATTTCTTGCTTAAGAGAAGATAACTCTTTCTAGATTCAGGCAGCCATCAATCTGGGAGAAAGGAGCTTTGAACTGACAAAGTGTGTTTACACAGTGTTGTCAACAGCGACGTTTTTGTTTCTTCCATCAGAAAATATAGTCAATGACTTTATTACGGATCCGAACATGTCTTAAACAACTTTGATTGTTAACAAGGTTATGTATGTGTGTGTATGCTGATACACACATACATATGCGTGCGTATAAACATATATAAATTAATATATAAATATATATATATATATATATATATATATATATATATATATATATATATATATATATATATATATATATATATATATATATATATATATATATATATATATATATATATATATATATATAGAGAGAGAGAGAGAGAGAGAGAGAGAGAGAGAATTATTTATGTATATATATGTACATATCCATATGTATAAATATAAACATATGTGAGACATAGCAGATATATATTCATATTGGGGGATTTTACATAGCTAGGGACAGAAAGATGCATATGTAAACGTCAACCACAAATCACCCTCATGCGAACACACAGACGTAGTGTACGTAGGGGCATCCGTACATAGTCACAATCTGGTATTAAAGTACAGATGCAGGCGCACTAAGACGCATAGTAAAATGCATATTCAAACACACATATTTCAATACGCTTATTCAAATACAAAGAAGTCACATAACCGTTGAGAAATACAAACACAGTCACACATATAAAGACAGACATGTATTTACGCTTACTGACTGGTATACATCAAAGTTTACTCACAAAACACAAGACAAACATACAAACACTCAGACACACAGCATTGACACTGATACAAAGAGGTGGTGAGGAAACACACTCCATCACACGGAATTAAGCATATATCTGATATGCACATATGTATAGACAGACAAACAATCAAGTCGTCAGGGCTGGAGACGTACATTTATGTAGATAGATCAATAAATACACACGTGATCAAACAGACATAATAAAGTTTAAATAGAACAAAACACAAATTATTAACACCACATAATAACAGACAAAGGAAAAGATATTCAGACTTGAATGAGAATATATAAATCCGAGAAGATTGGTGTCATTAGGATGAATGGAAAGAAGTACAAAACTGGAGAGTGCGAATAGTGATTTTATATTTACATGTATATATGTGTTGTGTGCGCGTGCGGAAGCAGGAATATGTTTGAGATAAGATAAATTGATACATAGATAAACTGATAGATAGATAGATAGAGAGATAGATAGATAGATAGATAAATAGATACGTTGAATCATATACTACACACATCTCCCAAATGATCCTAATTAAGAAAACAATGCGCATATTTTTTATCTCCTTTTTTTTTCACCACTAAATGCTCTTTTTATTTCACTTTTATTCTCTGCATCGCTTTCTTAATTTTTTTTTATTCGCATTTAAACATGTCTTCATTTCTTCCCCTTTTGCGTTTGAATAGATACACATATAATGAGAACTATGTATACAACAAATATATACGTCTCATATATACATGGATTTAGCATGCACACACGTATATATATGCATATATATACGTATGTACATATATATATACACACATAGGCATACATCTAAAATGTATACATGTGCACATATATATTTGATATATATATATATATATATATATATATATATATATATATATGCATGTTCTTACATATAGCCACATGCATGGGAGTGCTTGTGAATGAGAGCAAGTTCGTGTCACGATTGTAAAACGTGAAACAATTTTTTTACAAAATTGGTGTCTTTTGTCCTAAAACGATTATTGTGAGGTATCGATTTTGTTTATGAGCAATGCAATATATATATATATATTATTTTTGTAACTAATCTTTTTTACACCCGCCATCAAAACGATACTCATCTTTTGTTTCAACTAAATCTTTCTCGCCATAAATAATCTGGAAAATACTTCCTATTTTAACACTTCGTAACTAAAAGCTAATGGGAGATGATTATTTGTGAACTGCACTGCGGTTTATCAGATTACACTTTTGTGGATTTGTCTAGCGTTTGCGGCTCATGAATGTTTACATGTTATGGAAACGAGTTGAAAAACCCAGAGGCGTACAGCCACACATAATATAATGGAGATATCCATTCGCATATTCACATAAATACGTATGACTGCGTGTATGTGGTATATCTTTTGTCTTTCACTTATTTGTGTCATTGGGTTGAGCTCATGCTGGGGCACTGCTTTGAAGAGATTTAGTCGAAAAAATTGATCTCAAGGCAGTGTCCCAGCATGACCTCAACCCAATGAAACAAATAAGTGAAAGACAAAAGATATATATATATATATATATATATATATATATATACACACACACACACACTGGTTGTGGGGCAAGTAGCTTCCGCGTTCTATCCCACTGCGTGGCACCGTGGGCAAGTGTCTTCTACTATACCCTCGGGCCGACCAAGGACTTGTGAGTGGATTTAGTTGTCGGAAACTGAAAGAAGCCCGTCGTATATATATATATATATATATATATATATATATACGACGGCCTCCTTTTAGGTTCCGTTTACCAAATCCATGCACAAGGCTTTAGTCGGCCCGAGGCTGTAGTAGAAAACACTTGCTCAAGTGCTACGCAGACGGGCTCGAAGACTGTAAACAGATATGTGTTTGCTTTAAAAGCGCTGAAATGTCTATTGTGAGATAGAAATAATGTAATAATCTATTTTCAAACGGAGAGTCAAGATAAAATATCCATACAAAGCGGAAAACATATGTCAGCAAGCAGCTATCGCACTTGAACTCGCATTCCTTTGATTACCTAGGGTTGTTTATGGAAGACCAGTAGTCACCCATGCGTACCATCCTCTCCAATCCACGCCTCCGATGTTATCCAAGGGAAAGGCAAAGGCCGATAGAGCTTTGCACCAGTGACGTCGCAACTCATTTCTACTGCTGTGTGAACTGGAGCAACGTGAAATAAAGTGTCTTGCTCAAGAACACAACACGTAGTTCGGATCGGGAATCGAACTCACAACCTCACGATGGTAAGCTCGACGCTCTAACCACTGGTCCGAGATTAAAATGGAAAACACTTGCCCAGAGTCACGTATCGGATTGAGCCTGAAATTGCGTGGTTGCGAGCAAGCCTTTTAACCACATAAACATGCCTTTCGCTATACGCAACCAGACTTGTGCATAATCTATTTTCAATATGTTGTTTTTCTTCTAACAATAAACAGATTTTTTTCTGTCTCCAGTAACTATGTTATCGGTTTTGTTTTTGACTGATATATTCCGTTAGTTAAGAGATTACAACAAATTTCAGCTCTGCTTGATAATGATATATTATTTTATAACTGTGAAAATACTGTTCACCTGCACATTATCTATCTATTTTTTCTGTCTTTTTTTTATTCTTCTATATTTTAATAATGTATATTATGAAGACATAAATTCCACACAACGTTCACATATTTAATAAATGTTTCCGTTGAACGCAACGGACTTGAAATATCCTCGTCTTCTCTCTCGGCTTGTGATATGTTCATATTGACAGTGATCAACTGAAATGCAAAGAAACTTAGAACAAAAAAAAAAACTTCTTCAGCTTATCGTCTTTGTCGATGTTCAAAAATCTGTCTTTTTCTGTTATTTTTTTTTTTTTTTAGTGACTGTTGACCTAACGTTCTGGCAATTAGAATTAAGTCTATTTCTTTTAAATTTTTTCTTGAATCCTAAGACTCATAAGGACCGTTGCCCGATTCCCATGACTGATAAGTGACCACAGTCTCAACAAACACTTTGAACACGATGACGATCCGTGACCGAGTTCAAAGCAAGCAGTCTTTGAAGTTGAGAGAAAAGTTAATTTCATCAACCAAAGCATTCTACTGGCATTTTATGTTATCGACACCAAAATGATTTGAACTCAAAGTGTACAAAGCCGGAAGAAATACTCTAATATATCTCGTCCGGTGCGCTGACGATTTTTCCAGCCTGCTGCCCTTCAGTTTTTCTCGTCAAATTTAATACTAAATTATAGCCTGTCCACAAGAGATTGTAGGAGGGCTTCAGTCGCTTATTTCGACCTTCAAAGTGCTTCACAGTCACAATGTTTGGTACATCGAACGCAGAATTTGAGAAAGCAAAGATACGCCCGGTGTGATTTGTACTTAAAACGTAAAACTCCGCAATTACCACACAGCACTTTTTCTGACGCTCTACCGATTCTAACATCTCAGACTTTATGTATTAATGTTCATAATAGTAACTTATGTCAAACATCAAGGTATATGAATAAATATCAGTGCTCTTATTCAACAACAAACTATCTTTGTTTCGCCATTTTGAGCTAGTATAGTCCATATCGACTATTTGATGGAGAGACGAATGTAATATCACTACAATTTATATATTCGCATTGTCAATAGCTGTATTATGGCGAACATTACAGACCAATTGTTTAAATCCTACCAAACCGACTCTAAACGTATAATATCGATCACCAGCTGAAACATTTCCTATTACTTACGCTGTTAATTCCATTGGTGCTGACCCTTTCAGCAACACAGTAGTAAAACGTCTATAAAAGTGAACATAACTCAGAATACATGCAACTTAGTAACTTTGTGTATGTAAACGTATATGTGTGTGTGTACGTGCGTGTATATATATATATATATAGAGAGAGAGAGATAGATAGATAGATAGATAGATAGATAGATAGATAGATAGATAGATAGATAGATACATGGATATATAGATATATACACATACATATATATGAATATACATAAACATATATGCATACATATACATACATACACATATACATTTTTTACATTATTTATATTGGACGGATATAGAACAGTATACATATATATCTTCCTAGCTCTCCTGTGAAACTATTTTTACACAACCAGTCGTCATGATTGATCGCTAAATCCACAAGTTTTTTTTATTTTTATTATTATTCTCTCTCCGTTTATTTCCTCATATTCCTTTCTGTTGAAGAGCGTAGGCTCGAAATGTAAAGACTTTCTCACGTTCCCGAGCGTCAAATGCACCTGCTTGATGTTCATACATATATCTTCGTCTTTTGTTTTCCTGTAAATTTCAACTATATATACACATTCTTTTACTTAACTATTTTGTCATTAGCTGCGGCTATGTTGGTGCACTGATTCTGTGGTCTTCGTCGAATAAATCGAACATTTATTAAGGCCTGGTACTAATTCTATAGATCCTTTTTGTTTAACTGCTATGTTATGGGGATGTCAACAAACCAACAATAGTTTTCTGATGAAGTTTACATATATATATATATATAAGCACAAATACAAAACACACACACACACACACACACACACACACACACACACACGCACACACATATATATATATATATATATATATATATACAAGAATAAGGGCAGAGAATCGTCAATTAATAATAGAATTAATAATTAACAATTCTGCCAAGTAGTTCAGTATGAAAAAAACCTTTATCGGTAAGACTATTTATCATTATAAATATACAGGGATTAGCAATTGAGTTGCTTCTCCAACATACTGAAAATTTAGAAATAGCAGTCAAAGAACTACTGATTCCAAACTACAAATTTTCTCTAAGGTGGATGGCGATATTTATGGCACACATATGCATATATATTTACAGAGAAAGAGAGAGAGACAAAGAGAGAGAGAGAAAGAGAGAGAGAGAGAAAGAGAGAGAGAGAGAAAGAGAGAGAAAGAGAGAGAGAAAGAAAGAGAGAGAAAGAGAGAGAGATAGAAAGAGAGAGAGAGAAAGAGAGAGAGAGAAAAGAGAGAGAGAGAGAGAGAAAGAGAGAGAGATACAGAAAGTTAGGTAAGGCCGGTTTATGGTATTATCTTGGTTTTCACACCCATAGAGCCCTTAGCTTTACAGCATATCGTCAGATGCTAAGTCTGTTTGCATACAGCTTCTCTTGCAAGTGGCCTCTCTAGAAAATGGAAGAGGAAAAGATATTGCTGCTCTATGTCAACAACAGGGAATTGTCTCCTTTGGCTGTCGCAATGACCCTGTTATAGTGTGGGTTTCAACAGGCCAGCAGGAATTTCCTGAAGAGCAAGCATGGCTCGAAGACCTCCGTTCAGGAGTTAAGGATGTTCCCCGATTAAAGGGAGACTTTTAGTATCCTCAGCTGTTCAGCAATGCGCAGTTTACAACGTTTGGTCCTGTTTATGTGGGTTCCTGGATTTTCTAGCATTTTACATGTTATCACGTGTGGAATTGCGTTATCCTTCAGCTAACATACATGGCTGACTAATGGCTCCTTACCACAAGTTCCTGACACCTTATGTCTACCAAATGCAGAAGACACTTACTCAAGGTGCCGTGCACTGAGATTGAACTCATAACCATGTAGTTGAGAGGCAAACATGTTACCATACAGCCCTGCCTCACGTATAATATATACATACGTGAGTGTGCGTGTGTGTTTGTATATATATATATATATATATATATATATATATATATATATATGTCGTTATTCAGTTTATTCCAATATTTCTTTCCAATAGAAAAAGAGCCAGTTTCTAATCTAGATTCAAGGTCCATTCACTGGAATTTGAACATCAAGAGAGTACGATTGTATGTATGTATGTATGTATGTATACGTGCAGATTTGCATGTCTATATGTTTGTATATAATTATATTCCCCAATTGTGTCTTAGCTCTTAACAAGTTGCTACTCAACGTGTCCAGTCAGTTGGCTTTCAACGAATATTACTTATGTAGCAATAATCCTCTTGACTAAAATAGAAAATAGTACACAGTTCATCTGAAGGATAGAGAAGTCGATATACAGTACTTGTATAACGAATGTCATACTTTGTACCAGTATACTGTTCTACACTAGGCACAAGGAACGAAATTTTAGGGGACGAACCTGACGATTAGATCGACCCCGGTACGCAACTGGTATCTAATTTACCGAACTCTAAAGAATGAAAGGAAACGTCGATCTCAGAGGAATTTGAACTCAGAACGTAAAGACACACGAAATACCGCTAACTATCTCGCCCGGCGAGCTAACACCTCTGCCAGCTCGCCACCTTTTCGTTCCAGTATTCTGTCAAAACATATTTCCTTGTGTGAGTCATACATCTTCTCAGTGAGTCATACATCTTCTCAGTCAAAACGGTCTTGAAATATTTTTCAATGAGCATATGATGAAAAATTCTCTCTTTTATTCTATTATTTGTTACTGTCATTTGACTGCCGCCACGTTGGAGCATCGCCTTAAAACGTTTTAGTCGAATATATATATATATATATATATATATATATATATATATATATATATATATATATGACTTTACAACGGATGCTGGTGTGTTTACGTCCCCGTAACATAGCGGTTCGGCAAAAGAGACCGATAGAATAAGCACTAGGATTACAAAGAATAAGTCCTGGGGTCGATTTGCTCGACTAAAGGTGGTGCCCCAGCATGGCCACGTGCAAATGACTGAAACAAGTAAAAGAGCAAAAAGAGTAAAGAGTATAGATAGATAGATAGATAGATAGATAGATAGATAGATAGATAGATAGATAGATAGATAGATAGGACATGCTTCTTTCAGTTTTCGCCAAAAATATCCATCCACAATGCTTTGGTCGACCCGTGAATACAGCCATAAGACATACGCCCGTGGTGCTACGCAATAGGAAACAAACCTCTTGCCACACAGACAGGCCGGCAATTGAGAATATGTTTGCGCAATAGTAAATATAAATCGAAACTTATTTACATCCGCACAAGCGCCCAAGCACGCGTACAATCCCAACCCCACCGAAAACAAATTAAATGAAGTGTCCAGGGAGATAACAGAATGGTTATAATGAAACGGATAGACGGGCGAATGTATTTTGTTAGTGCCAAAGTGCATTTATGCATCATATACAGACAGACATTTTATTCGTGGGATAGGAACATGACAGTTCAGCGAAACAGACGATAGAATAAGTTGTAAACTTCAATATTTATTTGCAGATGGTAAATATACATTGTCCCACTCTACGAAATAGAATTGACTAATTTTCACATAACTTTCCACATCTATGTACGTGAGTGTATGCATATACATATATAACATAAGTATATATAACTATATATGATTTCATAATAATATATATATATATATGATTATATATATATAACTATATAAGATTTCATAATTATATATATATACATATATGATTTTATATATATATATATATATATATATATATATATATATAT
Organism: Octopus bimaculoides; assembly: GCF_046866305.1. Lineage (NCBI taxonomy): Eukaryota > Metazoa > Mollusca > Cephalopoda > Octopoda > Octopodidae > Octopus > Octopus bimaculoides. The sequence continues at coordinate 116,575,172 of NC_142930.1, read as the reverse complement.
ATATATATATATATATATATATATATAAATATATATATATACACCTGTATATATATATATATATATATATGTATATACATGTATGTATATATACATGTATAGTGTGTATATATATATATATATATATATATATATATATATATATATATATATATGTATATGTATGATATCTATATATATATATGTATATATACATGTATGATATATATACATGTATAGTGTGTATATATATATACATATATATATATATATATGCATGATATCTTTATATATATATATGTATATATACATGTATTATATATATATATATATATATACATGTATGATATATATATATATATATATATATATATATCATACATGTATATATATATATATATATATATATATATATATATATATATATATATATATATATATATATATATAAATTATTATATATATGCACATATATACATATATATGTGCATATACACATACAGAAACAGATATATATCTCCAAGACACTAAATTAATTTCATTTCACTTCTACGAGTTAAACATTCTTTAATAAATATAAAAAGGATCGAAATCAAATTCTGGACAATATAGCGACTAGTAGCTATTTATATTTCTTTAAATATATTCATTTTTACATTGATATTAGGCTAATGTTACATTGAAAATATACAGACGACTAATTAGATTATACAAAGACTTATTGGTTTGCCAGCTTTCAAAAGGGTTGCAGGCATTTTTCTCTCAAGAATTGAAAGGCTGTGTTCTAAATTTAAGCTACATATGGTTTGGTTATAATCATATGTAAACGTTATAATCAGATAAATGGAGAAACAAATGTCTTTTATATCTAGTTTTGTATTTTTAGTACATCGCGTTTTGTTTCACCTATAGCTATAGACTGAGATCTGCCTGGAATATATCAGATGAATAAATTGCAGGGGATCCTGAACAAGCATATCATTATTAAAAAGAAATAATGATGGTAGAGATGACGACGATGATGATGATGATGATGGTGACGACGACAACGACGACGATGATGATCAAAACAATAATAGCAATAATAATAATGCACCAGTTATTCTCAAAGAAATTATTGAATAAATTAATATCTCTTTGTTATCACTACAAACATCATGGGTAGTATAATCAAAATAGTAGTGAAATAAATTAATATTTATGTGTATTGGTATATATATATATATACACTCACATAGGTAAATAGAGAGAAAGATAGAAAGAGATAATACTTTTGTACTATGTGTGTTTGTTTGTGTGTATGTGTGTGTATGTGCCTGTGTGTGCCTGTTTGTGTGTGTGTTTATGTAAATATAGACGAACAATAGAAAATCGATTGAACATCATTATTCATTGAAAATCGCAACAAATGTTTCGACACATTTTTTACTCATGTAATTACATAACTCCTTGATGTGATGTTATATAATTACTACCATCCTCGAAATGTGTAAAATGTTTTCGTAAATCTCCTTCGTTAAATCTTACTGTCATTTCTCTCAGTATGCGAAGCACTACTTTAAGAAATAAACTTAGGAGACACATTTTACACTTTGGATGGATTATAGCGTTTACATAGTAACTCACCAATTTACTACGGGAGTAATTGTGTGTCGAAACAACTGTAATGATTATCTATGAAAAATATTGTTCAATCCATTTTCTATATGTCATCTATTTAGAAAAACACTACGGGTACTTTAGAGTTCCTGATGCATATCCAGTAGGAGAGTATTTATGATGTATGATGACATCAGGTAGCCAATTAATGTAGAGGAGCTTTCAATAGCATACTATAAGTTTTCTACTAAAATCTTATCTAATTATGTAGAAATGTATATATATATATATATATATATATATATATATATATATATACATACATACCTACATATATATATATATATATATATATATATATATATATATATATATATATATATATATATATACATACATACCTACATATATATATATATATATATATATATATATATATATATATATATATATATATATACATATATATATATATATATATATATATATATATATATATATATATATATATATATATATATATATATATATATATAATGATAATAATATTAGGGATAAAAATGCAAATTTACAGGGGAAAACTCAATTTATCAAAATCAAAATTAATTTAAATTTCACAATATATAATATATAAATATATAATTTAGAGAAAAAAAACACAATTATTTAATTCATCCATGAAAATCCACAATCACATATAAAAAATTTAATAAGTAAATACACTAAAAAGACCTATAATAAAAATCAGAAAAGTGCAGAGTAATAAATATTGAAATAATAAAATAATAAAATGACTACACGTGTTTCATAACCACATTTTCAAATAGAAGATACAATAAAAATCGTGCTTATTTTGTTAACCTTTCTTTGTTTAATATCCACAATCATGAACAAAAGCAGTTTATGACGCTTAGTTTTCCTGAACGGTATCTCATCCATGAGGATCTGCAGTTTTCAAGTCGACTGGAAAATACAATGCAAGCTAGACACACTGGAAAAGATGAGGCTCAACATCCGGCCTCATCTGATCCACTTGACAGAATCCAGCTCACATTATATTTAGTAACGTCATTCCATTGCAGCAAGAACAGGAATATCTCTTTCATATTCAAAACCTGTTTTCTTGATTTGCTTAGTTTTCAAAGATCCCTTACTGAAATTACAGAGTAAAATAATGATGGATTTTGGAAACAAATAAATTTCGTTTCAAATTCCTTCCAAATTATAACCTCCCCTTACTGATGTAAGCCACTTAGATATTTTTATTACTAAAGTTTGGTACACTAAGAATATATAGATAGACGTAGACATCTATATTTGCCCTCTCTAATCGAATGAAATGTAAATGAAACATTCACTGATGTTGCGAAATGCTACATGGCTGATTAAAAATCTAGTATATGCAATTGAGGGTATGTTGAATTAAAATAGCCATGAATGTGCCATATTTAATGTATATATACTATTGATAGACCATATACTTCAGTATTTGTGCAGAGATAACATCTCTTCTGGACGTGCTGATTTAAAAGCACAATAAATATATGTAAAGGAGATGAAAAATAGAGTCGACAGAGGGCAGCGAGAATGCCAAATGCTTTTTCACCTTTTTTCGACCTGCATTTGCTTTCAGTCACATGACAGGATACGAATTCGCTGCTTCAAATGCGTATACCGAAAAGACAGAAGTAATAATCCAGACGATATCTTCCACTAATATTTCTTGTTCTCTCCTTATTATCAAGGCTGCCATTTTGTTTTGAACCTTTCCTATCCGTGCTGCATATTTCTGTATGTATAAGATGTGCATGAAGGATTGCATCATTAGGTTTAGAAATTCCTTAATATCGCAGGTATTCTGACCGAACTTGCCTTATATATTAAAATAACAGTATCTTAGCGAATTATTGGCAAAGTTCTTCATCTTTCCCAGCAGTGACTTAATTGCATCTCGAATTTATCAACTTAAGTGTGTAAGGTTCTTGTAGTTTGACATTTTCCATTTTCGGTTCATTTTGTTACGCTCGTAATTCAGCTATGATCAGCAAATACGCTGGAAGCTGTTCTGGTATCCGAGATCATGTACGAGGAATCTAAAACCACTAATTGGTACAGGTCAATTTATTTAGCATATATGTGTATGTGTGTGTGTGTGTGTGTGTGTGTGTGTGTGTGTGTGTGTGAAGCCCTGTATATGTGTGTGGTAGGGGTCCCTGCAACTGGCTGGTTCATTTACGATATGTAACATACTGGTTCTTTACTTTGTGGGATACATTCTACCTCTAGGATAAGATTTTTGTGAACTCTGAGCTTGCACATTACATAAATGATTTTTATTAACTCAAAAGGAAATTCAGTTTAGTCAGGATTCAAATGATGTTTGTGAGATATTGATGCATGTGTTTCTTTGGCCAACATATTTCTACTATACTACGCCCAAATACGATATTTCTGCATGTGAATTATATAGACAGTTTGTAGAGCATATTGACATAAACGTTAATTGAAAAGAGGGGATAAAGAAGAAGATATGCATTTATCCACTTGCAGTGTAGGACCGAATCCATCCAAAAGCTTTATCGATCCAGCTTCGTTAAAATGTATATATATATATAACCATTTAAAATTTTATTCTATTGTCTTTCCAACACCGTTTGGAGCATGTGTTGAGTTGCTGCAGAAGTACATTGATTATATTTCAAATTCAGCTTGAGTTAGACCGAAGTTTTATTATACAACACATTGTTAAAAGCTCTCGATTATTTCATCATAACATTTTACGTTCTTCTCAGGCAAATAGGGTATTTGGCAATATTATTTCTGACTCTGTTAGACATTAGTACTTTTTAAAATCTACTCATGATTTTCTATACATTAAATGATTGTTCCTCATATCAAAAAGTTATATGATATTCAGTCGTAGGATTGTGTTGTATTGGAAGAGATGTAGTCTTTAGAGTATTAAATCCAGTAGCCGTGTGTGAGTTAGTTTTCAGCTGCTTTGTGTCATTTCTATAGCAAGTTCATCGATCGTACGATACAGCGTTTAACGATAGTATTAGTACTCCAATTCTGTTGAGACCAATTGCGTCTCTATCATTTAAGTATGTGTACATTTACATTATTTACATTTATGTGTCCTCATCAGGTGTCTTGGGGAAATTTCGAACCTGTGTTCTAATTCCTAAGGTATTTTTCGATATTATTATTATTATTATTATTATAATTATTATTCAAGTCACTGCCTGGAATCAAACTCGGAATATTGGGGTTAGTAGCCCGCGCTCTTAACCACTTCGCCATATGCCCGTGGGCATATCCGTCAAATGTAAATAATGTAAAAAATGTACGTAATTCCTCATCTCTTAAATATAGAACTGTATTATGTGTACATTTGACCACACATTTTACACGAAAAGCGCTTACATGGAACGGTACTTATTCGGTGTAATCTATTCTATGTGAGTATTGTTACAATGTTGTGACGTATTGTGCTTGGTATAAACAGCGATATTTCATTTCAAATTTCTACATGACAACGAGGCCCCTCATATTTCCTCATCCGTTGTGACCATGTCACAGGTCAGACTTCATCTCTGTAAGATAGAGAATAACTGGGATACTGCTTGAACGGTTGGCCGAGAAGACTCCAGCATATACCGGCAAATGGTAGCTTCACCGTCCCTGACCTGACGTCTCCCAATTTTAATACTTTTTATCATTAAATTTTTTCTTTCTTGACAGCAATATTGTGGCCAATATTATCGCTATTCTAACCAATTGGGGGACGAAGTAATCGAGTTTTTAAAAGTCATGGAAGAGATTTAATATTCTGATTTTGGTCAGCAGCTAAACTATCTTGAATATCTTATGCATGAAACTCATTTACTGCTAAAGTTAAAAGTCATAAAAATATCGGCTTTCCAGCCAGGTAGAAGAGAATGTGAAGATACAAATTACTCCATTAGACAACTCAGACTGGCAAATCTGTCATTACCTGAATCCACAAAATTATGTAGCAGGAAGGGCTCCAAAATATATTGTCTCTTTAGAGAGAGATGTGACAGGAGAGAGATTCTGTCATCAGTAGATAAGAAGGAGTGATGCAGCATCTACTAGTTCGAGACATTGGGTGGCAGGTAAAGAGTGCTCGTAAATTTAGCTTTTATGGTAGCGAGACTGTTCATTGTTTACGATAGAAAAAGGAAAGATATGAGAAATAGAAGATAGCGAATTACATGTATCTACAAATGAAACAAATAAGCAACAGTTTAATCTTCTCTAAATCACATTCCACTGTCCTAAAGACAGAACGCGATGAATAATATAGTTCTGAAAAATGCAGGCTGAGTGACCAGAGTGGTGGGGGGGATTTTAATCATATATCTGCTTAATCAAGGCTAACCTGGGCCTAACCAATAACGAGATAATGATTTTACTCCCATACATAAAAGATTAGACGATTTAGATAATTGCCTCATCAAAGCACTTAGCAGCGTCACTTTTATCAGTTCTAAGGATTCTCGATACTACAAAGATTTCTTAATTTGATGCGAAATATTTAGAGAAAGACCATTATTAATGGATAATGAGACTTAGATATTCAAAGGTAAATCGTTTATCGATTTGTCTAGTGCATGTTGCTTGCTGCATTACCTCTGTAAGTACTGAATATCCTTGCTTTTATTTTATATCATTACGCTGTGATTTAAGTAGGATCTCATTGTTTTCTTTTATAATCCACGAAAACAATGGAAGTTAATTTATATCTTATGGCATATCAATTATAATATAGTGATTAACAGTATGATAGAAGCCACATTCCTGCATTAGTAGAAGTATTCGTGGCCTTATTGCTGCTATTATATGGTGATTTAATGTTGCAGTTGGACATTAATATCTCACTTACTTGGGAAGTGTCGTGAAAGAAACGGTTTCGACTCTTTATCAACTCTAGAATTGATATAAAATAGTGTACGGAACAATGGTGTGCAGGTTTGATTGCGTAAGTAAAATCTTTTCAAAAAGTCTATGGATGTATTTCAAAGTGATAAATCAATATTTTCGATCAAATAGCAGGGCGTCACAGAACTGGAAATTAACAATAGAACTGGTAGGACAAGGATACATTTTCTTATGTGAAAAATGTTTTCCTAAAAAGCATGAACACCACAGCGCAAATTTTCTGTTCAGTCAAATATCATTAGCATAGTGTAAAGTAGTTTATTATTTTTATAATTACTTAACAATTCTTTAATAATTTCAAAGAAATTCCTTCGGAAGTTAATCTTTCATTCTATTCAAATCGTTTATATTTCGATAAAACATTCATGACGTGGAATTAGATTTTTACTACGATTAAGGCGTGGCTGCATGTATATAGGCGTAGGTGTGGCTGTGTGGTAAGAAGCTTACATTCGAGCCACATGGTTCTGGGTTCAGTGCCACTGCCTGGCACCTTCGGCAAGTATTTTCTACTATAGCCTACGGCCGATCAGAGCGTGCTCAGTGGATTTGGTAGACGGAAACTGAAAGATGTCCCTCGTATATATATTGGGCGGGGTGGTGATCATGTGTTTGTGTCAAAGTTTGTCCCCCACCACGGCTTGACAACTGGTGTTGGTGTGTTTACGTCCCTGTAACTTAGCAATTCAGCAAAAGAGACTTATAAGATAAGTACTAGTCTTAGCAAAAAAATTAAGTACCAGGGCCTATTAATTGGACTATATATTCTCCAAGACGGTGCTCCAGCATAACCGTACTCTAATAACTCAAACAAGTAAAAGACAAAGGGGAAAATATTACAAGCATGTGCTAGAATTATTTCTACGAATATATAATTACTCTTTACTCTTACTTGTTTCAGTCATTTGACTGCGGTCATGCTGGAGCACCGCCTTTAGTCGAGCAAATCGACCCCAGGACTTATTCTTTGTAAGCCTAGTACTTATTCTATCGGCCTATTTTGCCGAACCGCTAAGTTACGGGGACGTAATCACACCAGCATCAGTTGTCAAACGATGATGGGGAGACAAACACAGACACTCAAACATATACACATACATACATATATACAACAGGCTTCTTTCAGTTTCAGTTTACCAAATCCACTCACAACCCTATTTATCTTCTTTTTTTCACTTAGTTTGCAAGCCTGGTTTGTAAAATAATGATTGTGTTTAACCATTAGTTATATAGCACAAACTCTTAGAAGAACAATCGAATTGTATCGAGCAGTGTACTGAGTCAGTGTTTGCTATTTATTTCATTTCAAGTGGTTTAAAGAGAAATTCCTTCTTCTCATACTTAGCGTAGAACAGTGAAGTAAAATACTGAAAGTTTTTATATGTAAATCTATTTCGCTTGTCTTCTCCCAGCATGGATTATTTTGAAATATTAATTATCTTTCACAATAATTGGCTCTTTGCAAGCAGAACTTCGACTCCTTTTATGCGATGCTTATTCTTATTCATTATAATAACATTTGTGCAAAAGTTGTAATTGCGTTTCTGCATTATATAAATAAACATATAGAAATCATAAATTTGTCATACAAAGAGCATTCAGTATTATTTGTAATAGAAATACAAGTCTGTTTAGCATACAAGGAAGCAGTTTAGTTCCGTCTTTGAGTATCTCTCCGGGACAAATGTATCATGCTACAATAACTTTACTGTCAAGAATTTATCGAGAATTTATTTCTACAGACTAAGTCAAAATATTTGTATGCATTCTTGTTCGTCATTTTCTTAGTTGGTGTCTAACAAATGGAATAAGCACCATGTTTTCATGGATGAGAATATCCCAGAAATAACGGACATGTCTGAGTTAAGTCGATTATATCAACCCCAGTATTCAACTAATGTTTAGTTTATCAAACCAGAAGGAAGGAAAGGCAATGTCGATCTCGGTGAAATCTTAACTCAGAACATGAAACGGACGGTGTGTTAACGAATCTACGAACTCGCTACCTTAAAATATTCATATATCACAGAATAATGAACTAAATATACACGCGGCATTCCATAGTGGCCAGTTGGCATAAGGGAGATAATCATTTATACGTTATATTTGGCGGGATTAGTAGTTTGAAATTTAAAAAATAGAAGTAGAAGGACGAAATTGCAAAGGATATACGTATTCATTTCTCTGATTTAAACAGAATAAAGATTTTCAAATGTCTACTTATAAGAAAACAAGTATCATCGTGCATATAATATATGTATACATATATTCTTTTATACTTTTACTTGTTTCAGTCATTTGACTGTGGCCATGCTGGAGCACCAACCACCTTTAGTGGAACAAATCGACACCAGGACTTAGTCTTTGTAAGCCTAGTACTTATTCTATCGGGCTCTTTTCGCCGAACCGCTAAGTTACGGGGACGTAAACACGCCAGCATCAGTTGTGAAGTGATGGTACAGGGACAAGCACGGACACAAAGACACACATACATAAAGCGATGTTGGACACACACACACACATGGACTAAACCTCAAAGCATTGTGGAAGAATTTAACACCCTCCTGAACAACCTACACCCATCCATCCAATTTACAATGGAGATGAGCAGTAGTAAATTACCATTTCTAGATATAATGGTAATTAAAAAGAACACCGCCATTACCACAGATATATATTACAAACACACAGACACACACCAATACTTGAACTTTAAATCGTGCCATCCACCCCATACAAAACGCAACATACCATACTGCCTAGCCAGGAGAATATGTACTATTGTAGAGGATATAGAGACCAGAAATCAGCGCCTGATGGAACTGAAAGAATTTCTGCTGAAGCAAAAGTACCCATCACGACTCATAGAAAATGGTATTCAGCGGGCTTCGAAAATACCCATACAACAACTGAGGACACCGCAAAGAAAAGACAAACAGGAAAAGATCATTCCATTTATAGTGACACAAAATCCATGCCACCAGAACATCTTTAATATCGCCAAAGCGAACTTACCGATCCTTCCACAAAGTAAGGAATTGAGAAATATCATTACAGATCAAAATATAACTCTCAGTAAGAGACAACCTAAAAACTTGAAAAAGCTATTAACAAAGGCAAGGTTTGACCTCAGCAACAAAAATCAAGCAGTCACTGTATCCAAATGCAATGATAGCCGATGCGGTACATGCCGATCAATCCATACCGGCCCATATATGAACACAAAAACAGGGAAAATATTCACCAATGCGAACATGAACTGCATAAGTAGAAATCTAATCTACTGCATCAAATGCCCTAATTGTGAAGAACTGTACGTTGGCCAGACAGGTAATGCACTATCGGAACGCTCACGGGTGCATCGAAAACAGATTAAAAACCCAGAAGTCCGCCAAATACCACTCAGTAACCATCTGGCAACGTGTGGTCATCAAACTTTTATTATATTTCCATTCCATAAACTTTACAACCAGAATGAAATTGAGAGAAAATGCAAAGAAAATGACTTTATTAAGAAATTCAAACCCACTCTTAACAAACAATGATAAAATTTATCTTACTTGGGGTTTAAGAATCTTATCCCTATAACTAAAACACAAAAAATCTCTCAAATGTCATCATTTCTAAAAATAGATTTGGCATCATTTCTAAGAATAGCCAAACACCTACTGGGGTTTTAAAATCTTATCCCTACAACCAAAACACAAAACAATTTCTCAAATGTCATCGTTTCTAAAAATAAATTTGGCATCATTTCTAAGAAAAGCCAAACACCTACTGGGGTTTAAAAATCTTATCTCTACAATCCAAACACAAACCAATTTCTCAAATGTCATCATTTCTAAAAATAAATTTGGCATCAATTCTAAAATTAGCCAAACACATACTGCTGCTGTCCAAAGGAATTGGTATAAAAGACCAGCCAATCTATTACAGTCTGTTAAAGTCTGTCATACCGGCCATGATGAAATACCACAAGGTATAGAAAATACGTATTCGCCTCTATATATTTAATCCTTTATATTGAACACTCAATATTTCATCTATTCAATAAGACATATTCCATATATTCAATAAGACATTCAATACTTTATTTCATTGTACCATCCATTTTATTATTTTATATTATATATTGTATATTATATTATATATTGTATATTCCATATTCTATATCCCACATTGGTTTTGCAGGAATATAAATAAAACATAAAAAACAGACAGTGTTGGAACTCTTTTAAACAAAATAATATATTCCTCTATACACAATCATACAAAACCCCTTTTTTGTATTTATTTTTACTCGCATATATATATATATATATATATATATATATATATATATATATAGATAGATAGATAGATAGATATATAGATAGATAGATAGATAGATAGATAGATAGATAGATAGATAGATAGATACACGACGGGCTTCCTTCAGTTTCCGTCTACGAAATCCACTGACAAGGCTTTGGTCGGCTCGATGCTATAGTAGAAGACACTTGCCCAAGTTGCCATGCAGTGGGACTGAAACCGGAACCATGTGATAGGTAAGCAAGCTATTTAGCACACAGCCACTCTTGCGCCTATATATACATGTATATATAGATATAATTATATGTGCGTGTGTGTATTAATATTTAGTTTAAGTAACAGAGTGACTCAATTTGCAAGAGTTTCGTGCGTTGTCATTTATCAAACTGGTTTGATAAGTGCCTAAGCACGAATCTCGAGGACATTGAGTCACTCTGTTACCGCTGTTAAATATTAATAAAGATATACATTTACTCATAGTTTGACTTCTATTTTTCCTCTTTGCATCAACATGCCTACATGGATATATATATATATATATATATATATATATATATATATATATATATATATATATATATATATATATACGTGTGTGTGTGTGTGTGTGTGTGTGTGTGTGTGTGTGTGCGTGTGTGTGTGTTTGTGTGTGTGTAAGAAAGTTGGTACGTGAAAGCACGTGTTTGGATGTATAAAAGATAATAAGAGTGAAAAAACTACAGAAGGCTTGTGTTACATGGTTAAAGTATAATATATCTAAATTATGTCAGAAAAATGTTATAAAATTGTTTTTGTATATAAACATTGCATTTGGAGAAATAACCGGTTTCGTGTTGTCTTTTCAAATTTCTCTACTTCATTGTAACATGTGTTCGCTCCAGTCTGAAAAGAAGAGTTCTAGATAGGGCCTATCTAGAACTCTTCTTTTCAGACTGGAGCGAACACATGTTACAATGAAGTAGAGAAATTTGAAAAGACAACACGAAACCGGTTATTTCTCCAAATGCAATGTTTATATACAAAAAAATTTTATAACATTTTTCTGACATAATTTAAATATCTACTTTAACCATGTAACACAAGCCCTCTGTAGTTTTTTCACTCTTATTATCTTTTATTTATTTATATATATATATATATATATATATATATATATATATATATATATATATATTATCTTAGTTGAAAAACTTCGCTAAGATAGATATGTTAACAGTTACCAGGGTAGCAAAATTCACAAAGAAACTGGGATATTATACCTGGTTAAGGGGTAGAAATTATATGTTAAAGTGATGTATTTTGAGTTGATATCATAAAGAATAAATGGAGCAAAACGCATATGATAAATAAGTTCCTTTAATATATATATATTCTTTGTCAAAGTAATACATACGACATTTTTAGTGCAAATATTTTCTCCCAACCAAAATTTGAACATCGCGTTTACTCTCTACCAGTATTTTTTTTTTCAATTATCACCACGAATCATAGAGTAGACATTGCTTTATGTCAGAATTATATGGATATCTTAAAACAGCTTATAAAATTTTACAACTGTCGGTGTCCTAAAAATGAAAGCACAAAATTCATGAGAATTCGCAGTATTCCTTTCATATGAAACAATAGAACAATGTTTATATTAACATGATCCAAATTAGAATTATTACTAAAATATAAACATAAGTTAGTCGCAGTGACTTTTACTTCAGGCAACCGTTGTTTTGTATCCTTTTATAAACTTGTGTACTCTTTCTGTATTTGAATAATTATCACTTTATAGACTTTACGCTAGTGACAATGTATTCTATTGGTCTCATCATGATGAAAGGCTAATTATGACTTTTCAACTCTATTATGTATTGCCTTTTTTATTTCACTATTGTTAATTGAAATATTAATTGCATCTTCTTAAAATGAAATTGATTTTTAATTAACACTGTTCATTATATATTTTCATGAAATACACGTACAACTAACGTCTGCTAGCTGTCAAATGATTTGTAATATAAATAAAGGAATAAGTAGCGGTTTCGTTCCGCACTTCACAGTATTCGAATTTCATGAGTTTGAGGTGGAAACCATATTCAAACTGCAGAGTGACTACACAAGAAAACGTCATATTCTAGATGCTATTATATGGAAATAATGTTACGTGAAGTATCATTATAAATTAAGTCACGACAGGTAAATTTCTCAACGTTGCTCATGAATGTTACACGAGAGTTTACGCGTCCCACTCAGACAATACTCTCGAAACATACTGAATAAAAATTAAGTAACGAAACATTATATCAGTTATATAAATAGTTAAGGAATTTATAAATGATATTCTACAAAAAATTGATGCCAATTACATTTTTTAATGCATTTCAATTTAGCTTAATGTTTACAACGTACAAGGTATGATTTGCACTTTGTGAAACCGCTTGACTCATGAGCCAATTTAGCCACAATTACAACTGGACTTTTCAATTTTAATATATTTCCACAGCATATAAATAAATTACGGACCTAGCATTTCTTGCCTTAGTATTTGTCAACCTGTGTATTTCATCTATGAGTGTAAAATAAATCTGCTGGTTATTAACGGGAACAAAATATATATACTTATTTTCTTCAGTTCTATGTAGCGGTCTGTATCATAACGCATATGCATATATGTGTATGTATATGCTTATATGTGTGTGTGTGTGTGTGTGTATATTCCTGCCTCAAGGCTTTCACTCCACACACACCAGATCTAATTGATTCATCTCTATTAGTCGAAAGATACTTGTTACTTTTTGTTTGTAATTGAGTAACATTTTCTCCACTTTTTTCCTTTGTTTTTGTTTTTTTCTGTACTCTCGTACACATTCGCATGCTTTCTCGCAAAATATTTAATGTTCTTAGCTTAGGTTTTTGGAGCCAGCCAGATTTGAACAGTCTCAAGTGTAACCGGCGGAAACTGAAAGGATAATCTGGAAACTTGACTAATGAAAGAAGAGCACGAATGGCCCGTCCATGTTTTGTCCAGTGCGTCTTTTTGCTGTTTCCTCTGTCCGTCTTCGTATCGTTTGTCCGGATGTTTCTATTGTCGTCCGTTGCGTTCTTGTTACAGTTTAGTAAACTTATAAAAACGAAAGGGAATAATAGACTACGCGCGTTTCGTGACCACATAATAGTGGAAAAGATCTGTGCAATCTACAATAAATCGATCTAGAGAAGTTCCGCTCAAAATGAGGACACTCTTCAGGTCTTGTAGATTCAAAAAACGTATCCTAATATTTGAAAATGCAAAAAAGCACTAATATATATATATATATATATTAATTGTGTTGGTGCCCAATGAAATGAGGATAATAAATAAGTATTTTTTCTGACTACTCAAAACACCAATATCATAGTTTTGTGTTTAACCGTTCTTAACCATTACAACCTAATAAAACTGTGTTGTTCACAATGATTTTTATAAATACATGAGGTCTCATAAATATACTAGACCATTGAATGAGTTTCTTTCAGTTATTCAACATGGCAGATGCAGAGCCAAGGCTCCATGAAATCACTTGCCTTATGATTTAAAGAAGAAGGTCAAACATGTTTATTGTGTTGTATGGCAGAAGAAACCCTGTTATGAATATATAAACTATGATCATACTACTGGAACGGTCTTGACGATAGGTACACTCCATCTGAAAACATCGAATATATCATATTAACGAAAGAACTCTTTAATGCTTAGCTCTACTACATTTCGCCTACCATAAATATTGTATTGATTTAGAAGATACAAATAAAAAAAGTAGACTGACTTTAGACGATAACAAATTTCTTCAAAGATAAAACGTACAATTAAAAAGAAACTTTCCTACAGTCTAAGTTATCATTTTCATCCAAATACTTATAACATCAAACAGTACTGTCTTTTTAGAGAAAGAACGTAAAGGATGGGTTAAATACGAACAACAATACTTAGTTTATTTAGCCATTTAACATTATTATTATTGTTGTTGTTGCTGTTATTATTATTATTATTATTATTATTATTATTATTATTATTATTATTATTATTTGTGTTTATTTGAAAACATGAAATTTCTAATTCCACAAAACAATCAACACACATCAACGGAAATATATTTCTTTTCTTTTATGTAGAAAATATATTAATTTTAAAAGCATATATATGTTGAATGTCATAATCATTTTTTTCTGATGAAACAGAAAATGTATTCATAAAACGACAGATGCCATTGTACGTTGAAAACATTTCTTTATATTTAAATTTCAGACATTCGATATTCATGCAGAATTTTTTGTTAAAAATTTATAACTTCCATTCCTCACTATATATCTATAAAGTGTCCAAAAAATACTTGATATATGCAAAATTATTCACTAAAATTTCGCAACTACATTTTAAAACAAAAGTGTGTAATCTACTCCTATTACAGCAATAGAAATAGTCTTGTATTCACTGTGAGCAATAAAAATATGACTATTCTTATTGTGTTCATTTCCATTAGAATACCTCTTACGAGATTATGTGTCTTAGTTACGACGTATTTTCTATTACTAAATAAGAAATGGTGACAGCTTAAGTCTATATTCAATACTCTGATAAATGTGAAACATTGCTACAGACAATGCTTTGCACGAGTGCATATATGTTTTGGCAAACTACTAGGTAAGTAACCAACTTTACCAAAATGGGATGAAAGTGAAAGTAGATTTTGTGTGTAAAGATATTTTCACAAATGTGTCTGTTTGTGTGTATATATATATATATATATATATATATATATATATATATATATATATATATATATTATGGTTGATTGATTCTTTGAATCCCCAAATTATATAACCTAATCGTACTATACAGAAATATATAAAAAATAGTTGATATTTCTATATACAATGTACATCCTACACACGTGCTCTTTCGAATTACGCTGAATATTTTCAGTGAGTAATGAGTTCGTTAAATGTACGCGTGCGTGCATATGATGGCCGTCCACTCGTGACCGAGGAAGACCATTGCTGGCCTTCAAGAACATTGTGCGTTTTAGGACTAACTTATATTTTGCATTTGCGGCTCTGTTCGTAGTTTCTAAGCCCTGCTCTTGACAACCATACACGACTGCAAACATGTCAAACCAAGTTTTCTCCATTCCCTACACCAGCAGTGCTCTTTCGAGCAGCGCATAAGTTCTTCATGCAGAATACATGCTCTCTCAAAAGTGTCGACCTCCTCCTTAACCCGCTTCTTCTATCTGTGGCAATAACAGACATTGTTCTCCCAGTCAGTCTACAGCATATCACAGGCCTTTAATGGGGACTTGAGACAGTCCTTAAATCGCAGCCTTGGTCACTTTCTATTCAGAAGCTCCCCATATAGCATCTGCTTAGGGATCCTGCTATCCTTCATTGAAAAAAAGTGTCTAGCTCAACATAACCGGTGCTTGTGCACCATCATCTCAATACACAAGATATCAGGTGTCCTCAGGACCCGTGTGTCTGGAGTTTTTAAGGTGCGTGCATATACATGCATACATACATACATTTATTTCACAAGTATATGTATACACACACACACATACAATAGGAACTTATGAAAAGTTGCTGGCTTTAAGGATATCTCGAAAGGCCTGGTTGGATTTCCAAACTTCCGAGTTCATTTACAGAAATTAGAAAGATCACTGCAACAATGATTCTTCTGCATTACTTACTTTTACCACAAAACAGGAACCTTTCAGCACCCCCCGGACAAATGTATGAATGTATGAATGTATGAATATATATATATATATATATATATATATATATATATATATATATATATATATATATGTATATATATAAACATTATATGAGTATATGCATATATATGTACATGTAAGTATATACGTTCATCCACATGTACATATAGATACATAACTGGGTACATGACGTGACAAAAGAACAAGGACAAAAATGGTAAACAAGGTGCAACAAACAAGCAGGCCACATAGAAACATCCCCTTCATCAGCTGCCACCATTAAAACTCCGGTGTTTCGAAGAATTAAGTACGTACTCCTTTGCCCCTCCTGTACGTGCTTCACAGCGTTCGTGACATACACACTTCACGTCTGGCTGTACATCCTTTTTGTTTGTTTATTTCACCGTTTCGTTTTCCTGTCTTGTTTTCCGTCCGCCACTACTCTCCACGAAAACAATTTAATTTGTGTTCGTGGGAAGAACCATTTTAACGATGCGTACTGCCTTAATTCTTCGAAACGCCGGAGTTTTAATGGTGGCAGCTGATGAAGGGGATGTTTCTATGTGGCCTGTTTGTTTGTTGCACCGTGTTTACCATTTTTGACCTCGTTCTTTTGCCACGTCATGTACCCAGTTATGTATCTATATGTACATGTACATATATATGCATATACTCATATATCGTTTGTATCACGACAGAACGCACGCGTTACCTTTATACAGTATATATATATATATATATATATGTATGTATGTATGTGTGTGTGGGCGAATATGCACATATGCATGTACGCATATAAATATATATTTATGTATATATATATATATATATATATATATATATATATATATATATATATATATATATATATATATATATATATATATATATATATATATATATATATATACATATATATATATATTTATATGAGTGTGTGTATATATATATATGTGTGTGTGTGTGTGTATGTGTGTGTGTGTGTGTGTGTGTGTGCGTGTGTGTGTATTATTTTGATGGGTAAGAATCATGCTTCATTTTATCCACGTGAAAAGCAAAAATGAAAATCAGTCGTGGAGTTCATTAACCGTTAGAATTATTTAAATAACCTGGCTGCTAATGAGTGTAATTATATATTCTTTTCTACTCTAGGCACAAGGCCAGAAAATTTGGGTGAGGGGGGGCCAGTCGATTACATCGACTCCAGTACGCAAATGCTACTTAATTTACCCAGCCCGAAAGAATGAATAGCAAAGTCGATCTGGGCGGAATTTTAACTCAGAATATTAAAGACAGACGAAATATATATATTTTTTAAGCCCTTGACGACATCTCCAGCTGATTTATTCAGTGCACATTTGCAGGCTGAAGAGAGTAGATACCACCCTAGCTCCGAGACCACAAGTTCACGTGATTTCAATTTTATTAAATCGCTTCAGTGGTGGGTGCCCGTACGCCAGGTGTAGCATTATATATAGAATATAAGGCGGCGAGCTGGTGGAAACATTGTCACGCCGGGTGAAATGCTTAGTGATATTTCTTCTGTCATTACGTTCTGAGTTCAAATTCCGCCAAGGTTGACTTTGTCTTTGATCCTTTCGGGGTCGATAAATTAAGTACCATTTGCGTACTGTGGTCGATGTAATCGACTGATCCCCTTCCCCAAGATGTCGGGCCTTGTGCCTAGAGTAGAAAAGATTTTATACAGATATAGAAAATACAGTGTAATACAATCAGTGAGTTAGTAACTAGCAAACTAGTCCGTTAGAAAATCTCTTTTCGAGATAGAGGCAGTATAAGAAGCAAAAAGTATATATGCAAGGTGCGTGTGCTACACTTTTTTGCGTAAATTCTTTGGTATACGTTCATATTTCTGACGGGTACATTTAAGGTCTCTCCTTGCCAGAACTGGTTTTACCTTAGTTTTTGCAATGCCAATCTGATTTTAGAAACGTTACCTCTTGAAGCATATAACAATGCAGCAGTGTAAGTGACTGAAGCCTTATATATCCCTGCCCAAACTATCACGCTTTTTTTAAGAAACCAAATAGTTCGAGCATTATTTAAATCTACATATTTGCAAGTAAAAAAAATGTAATTAGATGAATATTCAAGAAGTTCAAGTTATATAACGCATATGAATTTATACAAGCAAGGACTTTATATATTTATATATATCCATACAAACTATATATTTATACAAACAAGGAATTTATACAAACAATATTTGTCATATTGTCTATAGAAAAACAGTCGAATAATAAGTAATGTTTTTATTATTTTGTGCAACCCCTATACATGCTATACATGCATTAAGTATATGGAAATAAATGTCGTGTTCCAGTAATAAAAAGTGATTCCCCATAAATTCAATGATTGATTCTCACCATGGCAACTTGTAGTTCCACGCGTTTATATGACTGACATGTGTCAAGACCAGGCAAGAGGACAAAATGCTTATGCATGCCTGTTTGCAATGACTAATTTTTGTCAGCTCTTTTGAAAGCAAGGCACTATATTTTTCAATTATGTTCTAGTGATATGGTTTGTTTGAGATTGTTTAACAACGCACGTGTTTTAGCTATGGTGCATGATACACACCTGACAATAAAAGCTTAAAGTGAACGATGTGCTCCGTGTTAATGTTATTGCTATATGGATTTTGTTTCTATTTATGCCTCTCAGAATGGTTGGCTGTGTTTCTTCTCGTAGGTTAGGAGTTTAAATGTTCAATACAATAATAATAACAAACATATGCCCTGATGCAATACCAAGAAGTGGCTCTCATTGATTCTGACCTTAAATGATTGGAACTGTTATAATGTACATGTTTAGTCTTGATGTAAAAGATGATCTACTGCAAATATTCTGCTCCGTACCACGAATTTGATTGTATGTTGCCTGACCTTAACCAGCTGAGCATGTCCCTTATTAACTGACGAAATGTGCATCTCTGATAGCAAGCAGAGATAGTTGGGGAGCATCATATTCATGTGTTGAGAGGAATTCTTTGGGTTTTCAATTATTCACACCTGGAAACGTGGATGTTTCATTCATCATCCTTAAACAAACTTTATTCAGGTAACTTTTGAGCGATATAGGCTAATTGACATGACTTGCGCCCTCTCTGAAAGGTCATTCGCTGTTTATATTGATATGAGATCATCATGTTGTGCACATATGCTTGTGATGCATGTGGCTAGGGTACCATTCTCGTCCTACAATTCAGATCTAAGATTAATTTTCGGGCTGTAGTTCGAAATTGAAATACCTTCTATTCTCATTTTCAAATATCTGTTTCTTTAGCTTCAATAGAAACTTGATTTTCTTTAGTGTGGCATTCCCCAAGCTGTTCTTTCTTATTTCCTCACAGACGAAACAATAGCATAGAGATTTCTCTAGTCTTTCTGCGAACTTGTCTAGTAGAATTCCGATCTAGAATTAATTACATTCGCTGCTTAAGATTTTATATACCATGTAGGATGGCAGATATATATTTTCATCTTTGATCAAGTAGTTGGGCAATACGCATTATGTGTTGTTTTGTCTTGGGCTGATTTTAGTTAGCACCCTACTCTGGGGAGCCAGAGAGTGTACTATCCATATATTCAATCCTTCCTCATGGATCACACTGCGGATTACAACAGTTGCATTTTATGTTCGTCACAATGTAGCAGTCTCAAGAAGAGAAAAAAACGTGTGATCCTTAGAAGTGTAGGTTTTGTTAGGTGGTCTGACGATGTCCTTGCGTTTGGTAAAAGTAAAAGAGCATGGATAGCCATTCGCCATCAGTAGTTTTTGGAATTACGTGATGTTGGAGGTTTTGCTTTCAGCTTAGCTGCCTTTACTTCGTGTTCACTCCTAATGAAGGCCGTCTTAGCTCTGATGGGCACAGGTCGATTATAACATATAAGCATACATCTGCATGTCGCTTTTATCTCCGTAAATGTTAGAGGAGTTGGATCCGTTCTCTATAAATGTGAATCAAAAATCAAGAAGAAATAAGGAACTTTTGTTATTGGGCTGCTTCACTTCAAACTCTATATGTTTATCGATATTGTTGCACATATTATATATTTGAACATCATCCACGAACTCCCGGCTGTATGTGTAACTGTACAATTCCTCTACTCCTTTCTTCTAAAAACATTCAGTAATTATTCTTTTCGATTACCATATTACTAATTATATTGATAATTTAAGTAAATTTAATTCTATTCTTTAGGTACACCCTGTCTTTTCCAATGTCAGCATTTGCCGCTGCGTACAATAATGATACATCGTAGTAACTTAATTAATATTAATGTAATTTTATTGTAGCATTTTCGCTGCTATAGTTTTCAGTGGTAACTTATTCAGTATCTGCTTTTATTAGTAGTGAATATACGTTGCCTCTTTTTTTATATTTCAATAAATAAATTTTCTTCCTATTTTTCTAATATTATGTTTTCAAATATATACAGACTCATCCATTTTTCTCAGAATGAATTTAGATCTAAATTTTATCGAAGTATCTCAAACATTTTGCAATGAACCGACAAGATCGTTGATCGTATTATCAATCAGGAATCGAAATGTTTAACGCCATATAAAGCTAATCTAATTCTCATATCTATGTATGGAAAAAATATAATTCCTTTCTATGTCTAATATATGAAGTTACTATAGAATCAGCAATAGAAATAATCATGTCCTTATAAGGACAGGAACTACGCATAAAAATAATAGTTTGGTTTTTGTTTTCATAAATTCTAGAAGTCTTATATCGGTGAGTTTCTGACTTGGTTAGTTATGGAACTTTCTCTGTTGTTGCACTTGTTATGCTGTTGCTCGTTTCTTAGTCCTCGTTGTTACTACTTCATATAGTTTCATACATAATTAGCACAGCGATCGTACCGCATTCAAAATCAAATGGAGCCTATTTGGATAAGTTAGCAAAATATTTATACTACTTACAATAAACATTGCCAAAACGTCACATATTTCGTAAGAAGCCGTATAGAATATTTGGTGCTATAATGAAATACTCTTGATGTAAGAAATAATATTTTAAGTAGTTACATGAGAGAATACACTGTGAATAGCTGTATATCTTACAGTAATATGCATTTCTCCCAAGTGACATGGCATTATTATTTGACAATATTCTCCATTGATCGAGGTTTCACTATTAATCTATGTGATACTTATTTCATTGCTTTACGAGTTAAGTTTTCTTATTAGGTATCTTACATCTACGAAACTGCAGTGGTCGTTTCTTTTGTCGAAGTAATATAAGTTTGCATTTCAACCATCCTCTGTCGATTGTCTTCATCTCTTTTCATATATTTGTAACTATAAGCCTTATTTTCTTTTCCATATTATCAAGAAACACGCCGGGCTTCTTCAAATAATATTCGAGATATTTCTGCGACAATTCCGTAGTTACAATTTCTTTTAGTTACAGATCTTTTTTATGCTTTTATGCCAAGAATGTTATTTAAGGAATACCTAAGATTGCAACTTCTCATTTCTTTCCTATTGGGGCGATATTTTTCGTTGGTATACTGAAATCGATATTCCATCAATAGGAGTGGCTGTGTGGTAAGTAGCTAGCTTACCAACCACATGGTCCCGGGTCAGTCCCACTGCGCGGCATCTTGGGCAAGTGTCTTCTACTATAGCCTCGGGCCGACCAAAGCCTTGTGAGTGGATTTGGTAGACGGAAACTGAAAGAAGCCCGTCGTATATATGTATATATATATATGTATGTGTGTGTGTATGTTTGTATGTGTGTGTTTGTCCCCCCAACATCGCTTGACAACCGATGCTGGTGTGTTTATGTCCCCGTAACTTAGCGATTCGGCAAAAGAGATCGATAGAATAAGTACTAGGCTTTTAAAGAATAAGTCCTGGGGTCGATTTGCTCGACTAAAAGGCGGTGCTCCAGCATGGCCACAGTAAAAAGACTGAAACAAGTAAAAGAGTAAAAGAGTAAAAGAGAATGTTGAAATAAAATTCACTTGTCCTCAAGGAAACTTTGAAGGAAATGCATGCTCAAGGATTCCCAGTACGTTTTACACTCTGTAAACTGATCGGCTAATGACAACATTTGTACAGGCGTTACCCATTTAAAGGTTACCCATGTAATTTGCTAAATTACATGTGAATGGCCACATGTATACATGCAAATGTGTGTGTATATATATTTTTTATCTTTTACTTGTTTTAATCATTAGACTGCGCCCAGTGCTTTTTAACCCATTACCTCCCATAATTCTATTAACTGGAATTTTGTTTATGAAACTTTGATTTCTAGGATAAAACAGCCTTAGAGACACGCTGGAATGATCAAAATAACATTTCAAAATAACATTTTAAATAGAAATAAGCGAGAATTGGGTGAAAAATTAGCAAACCTCATTTGAATATCAGAGAAATATACCTAGTAGATATAGCAAAAACGATAGATATGTGTAAATATTGACAGCTAATTACGAAATTTGTAATTTTTAAGTGATCTCATATGAGATCACTAGTAGGTAATGGGTTAAACTTGGTATTTATTCTATCGATATCTTTTGCCGAGCCGCTAAGTTGCGGGGACAGAAACACACCAACAGCGTTTATTAAACAGTGATGAAGGGAAAACACCCGCACACAAATACACATACACACAGGGGTTACGAGGCTCGGGAGATAATCAAAAATGTTGGGCAAAATTAGGGTTTGTTAATTTGACGTGATTTGATTTTGAGAGAATAACATGTTAGATATGGGTAAGTTTTGGTTTATATTTTTCAACGAGGTACATTTCCTTATTTAAAAATGCTAGAAATGTTTAAGTTTTGGCTTATATTTTTCAATGAATTAGGTTTCTTTGTATAATCTAACTTGTACTGGTGTTCTAAATGCACATTGATAGAATGGAAAGGTTACAAATTGTGGTAGCAGTTGTTTTGCGCATCTGTCAATGTGTTCACTAAAGGGTATCATTCTGTATTCTGGGAATACAATCTGCTGTCGGTGCAGAGTGCATCTGAGCGATAATCCGGTGGACCCTAATCAACATAGGGAGGTCGTGGACGTGGTGGTTGTGGCGGCGGCGCTGACGGTGGTAGTAATGAATGTTGCAATGGCTTTGGTGGTGATGAAGGGGAAGAAAGTAGAAGATGACGACGGTGACGATAATAATGATGTTGACGATGATGAAAGTAGTGGTGGAGGAGATGGTAGTGACTTGGTGGTGGAAGGAACGCTACTGATGATGAAAATGTTAACGATATAGTATTATATAAATATAATATAAATTAATAATAATAATATAACAATATAATATAAATTTTAGATAGTATATTATTGTTATGATGATTATAATAATAATAATAATAATATAATGGTAATAATAATAATGATGATACAGTTCTATATTTAAGAGATGAGAAATTATGTACATTATTTACATTATTTATGCCCGTGGGCATATAGTGTAGTGGCTAAGAGCGCGGGCTACTAACCACAAGATTCCGAGGTCGATTCCAGGCAGTGACTTGAATAATAATAATAATAAAAACATCGAAAAATACCTTAGGAATGAGAACCCAGGTTCGAAATTTCCCCACGACACCTGAAGGTTGGAGGGTATATCAGCCGAAACGTTGTGTTAACAACAAACAAGATGAGGACAAATATCCGTCAATTATAAATAATGATGATATAATACAATAATAATATAACATAAATCTCTAATATATCACTAATACAATAATGATAATAATAGTATAATATATTATAATATAACATGAATCTATAATGACAAACAGCACAAAACCCCAGTAGACACAATATCTTCAATCAACAACCTCACGAAATTGTATACCATGCGACGTCTATAATAATGATGAGGAAGAGGAGGGGGAGAATAAGAAGAAGGAGAAGATTAAGAATAATAAGAAGAAGAAAAAAAAGAATATAATTATATAATATAATATAGAGATAATGTAATATAAAACAATGTATCACTTCATAGGAGGAACTTTAGAATTTTCCTAGAATTCATTCGTAAATTAATCATGAGCAAGATTAAATATTTGATAATAATTTCTCTTTGCAGCGTAAATTTCCTCTCTATGTTATTGTTCGTAATAGAATATCAAAGACTTATTTTCCAAAACATACAACATCATCGAATGGTAACTCTGTTAGGAGAAGCAGTTTCAGCCAAACACGTTTAAGCACGCTATTTTTCGCTGCTTGTAAGGTGTAAGAAAGATTTATATCCTATGCTTTGAACGCATTATAACGCCTAGTACTATGGACATATGAAGATATAAATGAGTGAAGCGGTTAGCACATGTGAAATTCTACGTAGCATGTATTTAGCACCAAATTTTATACTAATGTCAGATAAGATGATGGAACTGGCAGAAAATTTATCAAAACCTTCAAAGTCCAGAGAGTGTAAGGAGAAATTTCTTAAGTGATAGCAGCATTTTATTTGGTCTAATGAAAACACGATAGAGTTTAATAGCGACGTAACTTGTAATTCTATTTATGTGATTGAAACAGTCCAATTCACAAGTCAGCTGCTAATTGGTCAATTCTTTGATTTAGTTTATTGTTTTGATGAATTAAGAAATAAAATAAGCATAATGCAATATTGAATGTGAAAAATAAATGGTGAGAAATTATATTAATGAGGCAAATTTCAAATCATGCTTTTCGTGTTATAATTTTAATGTTTAGCACTACAGCTACAAGTCACTCATCAGAAATCTCATAGGAATAACTGAATTCGTTGTGCGAAAATAAGCATGAACTGCATGGGGGTGTAAATGTAATAGTTGATCTACTGATAATATACATCCATCTTAACTGCATATATGATAATAATAATAATAATAATAATAATAATAATAATAATAAGAAGAAGAAGAAGAAGAAGAAGAAGAAGAAGAAGAAGAAGAAGAAGAAGAAGAAGAAGAAGAAGAAGAAGAAGAAGAAGAAGAAGAAGAGGAAGAAGAAGAAAGAGTTTAAACAAAGAGCTGAGGAGGAGAGAAAAGAAGACCTTCTTGAAATGAAAATGCATGGACAGTTTGAAAGGAATGAACAAGATGTTAAGGATAATACAGCATCGTGGGCATGGCTTGAGTGAGGTGATTTGAAGCGTTCCACCGAAAGCCTGATCATTGCTGCACAGGACCAGGCTGATGCTACCAATTCAGTGAAGCATAACATCTATAAAACTTCTGACACTCAGAAATGCAGAGCCTGTGGATGGGAGAGCTGCTCATATCTCCTTCGGGTAAAACCACCAATAAATGAGAATATGACCAAAGACTGCGTGTACTCCATCCCAAAATAAGGGTAGACGAACATAATAAACCTGTGACATGAGGAAACATTGATAAATCGGGTATAGCTGATCTGGTATGGAAAAATGGTGACCACCTCCCCCTGTGGGATGAAGAGACAGAGAACACCACTGGAAAATACGAAAACTAAAAGAAGCAGCACATATGCTAGGACACAACAACCTCCTAAGCAGACCGGGTGCAGATATGAACAGCATATGGGAACCGGTATTAAGAAAGGATAGAAAAATATTAGATTTATAAGCTCTAAAATTCACTCCATAATTGCCCACGGGCATATGGCGTAGTGGTTAAGAGCGCGGGATACTTACCCCTAGATTTCGAGTATGATTCTACGCAGTGACCTGAACAATTATAATAAAAACATCGAAAAATACCTTAGGAATGAGAACCCAGGTTCGAAATTTCCCCAAGACACCTGAAGAAGGATGGGGGGTGTATATTAGACGAAACGTTACGTTAACAACAAACAAGATGAGGTCAATATATATACAATGTACATAATTCCTCATCTCTTAAATACAGGTGGAGGTTGAGTTAACCTGTGATCACAACCGTTAGTCGAATAGGTATCCCGTAAAATATTCTGGTTGTGCACACAAAGCAAAAGAAGACACCTCTACGGATATTTAACGCCTGCTGTAATGAACTGGCATTTACCCATCACCTGTTATTATTCATTTGTTTATATGTGTGTGCATATATGTATATAGTTATACTTGGGGATGGTCATCTGTTGCCAAATAAACACATGCACTATTTATTTGATCTTCACTCATTATTATTATTAGTAGTAGTAGTAGCAGTAGTAGTAGTAATAGTAGTAATAGTAGCAGCAGTAATAGTTTATTTGTCAGAATTCTCTAGTCACAGATTCTGTAACCTCTATCAAATTTCTGTTTCTGGTGTCTGGCCTGGACACACAAGCCACAGAAAGTCGCTGAATAGGTCACAGAATGTGTACCGAAAGAATTCTGAGAAATAAACTAAAGTTGAGGTAAAGATCAAATAATTAGGATGTGTATTTAATTGACAAAAGATGGCCGTCCTCAAATATAACAATATATGTTTGAACACACGATTCCACATCAAGAATTTACAAAACCAACGCACAAACGTATATATATATATATATATATATATGCATTCACTAACAGAAAATGCTTGATATATTCGTCTATTCCCGTTGAAATACATGCTATACATATCCAAATTTTCAGTGTCATATACATAAAACACACTTATACAATAATGGGGGCTGTATTAAATGAAATTATAATGTTGGTGATTGGATAAATAACTTTTCGTTTTAATTGTATGACCATATTTCAAGCTATAGCAAATCCAATATGCAGGAAATAAGATAATATTAGGCAGTTTCTGGATGAACATTATGCAATAAATATCGATTGAAGTCTCTGCAAATTCATCAATTCGGATTTATTGCTGACATTTGCAAATGTATGCAATAGAATATTATGCTTCTCGAAAAGAAGTCACACATTCAGAAACCTTTGAAGCAGGTGGACACATTTTTATAATTGAACCATAGATTGTACAATTTTACAATCGATTTATGTTTCTAGACAATGGTAAGTGTCTCACACAGAGGTATAACACCGTATGTTAACCTTTTGTAGATTTGCTCAAAATTTTGGAGTAGGTGAGTGCTTGCAGTTATTCAAGTCGATATATTGTTGGCGTAATGTCCAGCAGTCAACTTACTGAAAGAGCTAATTTCTAAAATAATGAATTAGCTATACTTGTGCACATTTGAAAGATAGTCATAACATTTAAAAATACAATCAGCTATTCATCAACGTTATGGTTAACCAAAATTCCATACCTTGTCATTAACGATCGGCACTTAACTTAATAAGGTGGGTCTATGAATATGATATTGGAGGCATTAATATATTATGTGCTGTAGAATTAAATGGGTGAAGTCACGCGATTTCTAATTGTGAGATCAGAATAGGTAAATGAGTGATATTTTATATCATGTGTGTTAGACACCCAATCATATTTCTATTTACAATTGATTATTGGTATTTCAATGCGGGTGAGAATATTTTTTGTTGTATTATTCATTTGCTGCTTCATTATTTTGATCATTAAGATAGTCGGTTGTGTTTCAATATCCTACAGATTCTAATATATAAGAGCGTTTGTATGTATGTATGTTTATCCCATATATATATATATCGTTGTTAAACTGTCGTATGTCCAAATGCGGGTTTTTCTTACAATATTTATTTTTGCTTGCAATGCCAAGATATCAAAATTTGTTAAGTCGAGTACAACGGTCTTGCTATGGAACGGTGAAACTATTTTTTCGTTTCCTGGAAAAAAAAACAACACTTTGTGCATACGACAGTTTTGCATAATAGCAACCAAATATATCTCATGATTTTGTGTTGATGACAAACATCAGGTTTTCGCTAATCCTTTCTACTCTAGGCACACTAGTAAAAAAATTGGGAGTTGGAGCCAGTGGATTAGATCGTACCCAGTACGAAATGATGAAAGCAAAGTCGACCTCAGCGGAATTTGAACCCAGAACGTAGAGACGGGCGAAATACCATTAAGCATTTCATCCAGCGTGCTAACAAATCTGCCACCTCACCGCCTTCAGGTTCTCTATACTCGTTTTACGTATTTATGTATAGACATACTCTCGGTTCTCTCATTATTGCTCCACTGTTATGGCTGGAATGAGGGCGGACTGTATCCGCACGCAGAATTTTTTAACCCCAGTTGCGTACGCTGGAGCAACGTAAGATAAAGTACTTTAACACCATAGCACAACGCAACACTCGGTTCAGAGAAGAAAGCCACGATGTTAATACCTGAATACAATATCGCAATATCTTAAGCTCTCAGCTATGGACCTTCACATATAGATTTGCATTACTATATCCATGTATATATATGTATATACATATATATATACAAACTATGTGGTTTTTTGTCAATACATTGTCTTATACAAAATGCCAGACTAAGGTATAGGTACAAGAGGTGGTCAGCCAAATTATAAGGAGTAGACAACCACTATATATATATATATATATATATATATATATATATATATATATATATATATATATATATATATATATATATATATATATGCATATATAAATATATATATATATATATATATATGGTGGTTGTCTACTCCTTAAACAGAGTTTGACCACCTCCTGCACCTACACTTTAGCCCTTTCATGGCGTCTGATGTGGCTTTTTAGACCAGACAGTGTTTTGAAAAAACACCCACACAGATTGCACCTCTGATTTGCACTACCAATACCTGCAGGTAAGTTCTGCTCATTGTGGATCCTAACATGTCTTTTAAGACCCCCATTGGATTTGCAAACCCTCTGGCATACACCACATTCAAACGTGTGCACAGACATATAATCAGAATAGCTGGATGAGGTTTGTTTTCCATGGGTTCGCAGGTGAGATTTGAGGCCAGCCAAGGACAGACATGGTCTGTCACAGACTGTGTATATGTATATATATATTTTGATGAGCTGCTCCACATCGGTCACTGGAGTGATATTTGATCACTTTACAGAGTGTCTGAGTGTCGGTTAGGTGTCTGGAATGGGACGGCTTACCTCATGGGCAGGTAGAAGCTCTTTAACCTTGGTTGGTAATCTACCTAGGAGAAGGAATTCTCCGAAATATATATATATATATATATATATATATATATATATATATATATATATATATATATATATATATACATATATATATATATATATATATATATATATATATATATATATATATATATATATATATATATATATATATATATATATATATATATATATATATATTATAAGGTTTTTAACTTTTAAATTTTCATATTCAAAAGAGACAGAGACTTCAAACTCGATATATCGATTTATTCACCACTCTATGTTAACATTTCTGTGTCAAACTTATCCAGTGACTGGTCCATTGGATTTAGACATTTAGCACTTATATATATATATATATATATATATATATATATATATATATATATACACGCACACATCCGCTAAAGTTTATGTATGTTTAAATATGCGCATATCTATGTTTATACATGCACGCTCACACAAGCGCACTCATACATACACACGCTTATATATGTATATAGATAGATAGATAGATAGATAGATAGATAGATAGATAGATAGATAGATAAATAGATAGATATATTTACATTACGTTAAGAAGTTTTCTAATTTACTAATAACATTTTGCCACGTTTTCTAAACCAATATTCGTAATTACACATAAGAAAATAATTATATTTTATCTGTTAATTTCTTCATTTCATATCCTCCACATAACAATATTCGTCATCATTATCACTTTCTCGAATATTGCTTGCAGCATGGTCATCATCATCAACTTCATCATGTTTACAATATATTTAAATGATGCTTAGTCGCCTGAAGTCTGTTCGTAGCTGTAAGAAATCAAACTCAGCCGATTGAATTTGTGCCATTGGAACTATTAAAGAAAGCAGAATATTCCTACATTTCGCTTTCCTATGCATTAATTAATTAATATGAAATTAATTTAGTCTTCAAATTAACGAATAAATTGTCAGGTTTATCTTAGGTTCTGCTTTGAAGAAATCATAAATTATCAAACTGGATAGGTTGATAGGGAATTTTGTCACAGTAATTATTTAATGAATTATAAACATAAAAATTTCTTTGGAATAATAATGTTGTTAATGGCTAAATTTGATCACTAGATCTAGACTCTTAGGAAATTGTATGATTAGAGCCATTATTTCTGCTGTAGTTCGTTCGCATTTCATCATAGGAGTTTTGCACTTTCAATGCCTCTGTGTAGTATAAATAATTGAGCATAATATAATTATAATTACAGCGCGGAAGATACTCGTCGAACCAACTGCGACATGGTCACTGATGCGTTTAGTGAAATGTGTTATATTCTTTTATTCTTTTACTTGTTTCAGTCACTTGATTGCAGTCGTGCTGGAGCGCAGCCTTAATCGAACAAATCGATCCCCGGACTTAATCTTTGTAAGCCTAGTAATTATTGTATTAATCTCTTTTGCCGAACATAAACACACTTAACATCGGTTGTCAAGCGACGGTGGGGGCACAGACGCAAATACACAAACATATCCACAAATATATGCACAAATATATATATATACGACGAGCTTCTTTCAGTTACGTACACAAAATCTATTCACAAGTCTTTGGTGGGCCGGAGGCTAAAGTAGGAGAAACTTGACCAAGGTGCCACGCAGTAGGACTGAACCGGGAACCATATGGTTGAGAAGCTACCTTCTTACCCCACACCAACGCCTGTAGTACATTCTTTGAAAATATGCATTGCACGACCAAGCGTGATAGTCAATGAAATGAGACGAAACGTTTTTCACAAGTTTATAGAAAACGTAAACACATGCCCTTAAATTCCTTAAAGTATCCTTGGGTCAGTTACTTTCAAATTGCAAGCTAAATATTTTCCAGTGCAAATGTCGATAGCGTATTCTTTGTTTCAATCAGTTAACTCCGGCCAAGAGAGGACAGTGTCTTCAAAACCTTTTAGGCGAATTAACTGATCCTAGTATTTTTTTTTTATGTAGCTTGATACTCATTCTGTCAGTCATTTTCCACACCGCTAGTTTATGGGAACGTAAACACACTAACACCGCTTGTCAAGTGATGGTCAAGACATAGACACACACACATATGTGTGTGTATATATTATATATATCAGTGTTGGCCAAAAGTGACCCGATGACATGTGAAAATTCCATAAATATTATTTGTAATTCTGTATTGACTCGAATGAAAGAGTGTGTCGCTCAAGAAGGACTTCAGTTCGAACAATTGTTATGATGGTTCATATTTAGATGCTTTTATGAAAGTCATTAAGGTGTTAAACAAATAAATCTTGGAATTAAATGGTTTTGGTTTACTGTCAGGTGACTTTTGGCCGTCTCTGTATGTATATATATATATATACATATACTCTTTTAAACAAAATAATATATATATCTATATATATATATATATATATCTATATATATATATATATATATATATATATATATATATATATATATATATATATATATATACATACATATATATGTGTGTGCGAGTGTGTGAGTGAATAATATATATATATATATATATATGTGTGTGTGTGTATGTATGTATATACACATATGTATGTATTGTTATTATATATTTATTTGTGTCATTCAGCTTATTTCAAGATTTTTTGCTCATAGAGACAACCGGTTTCTAACGTAGATCCAAGGTGCCTTCATTGGAATATCAACATCAACATTTTTGCTTGTATGTATGTATGTATGTATGTATGTATGTATATATGTATGTATGTATGTATTGTAATGCATATAGTTACATATCAAGACATGCCCATATATATTTAAATGATAAAATTTTGGAAATATTGACAAATTTTTACAGTTCCAATGATGGACTGGATCTGTAGTCCTCGAATTAGCTTTCTCTTTTCTGGTTTTGAGAAGCTTAATTTCTCAAAATTGATATTTAGACAGTGTGTTACATGACCCAGGGCCCCGATAATTATAGGTATAAACCTGAACATGCCATCTGGATAGAGTAACTGCAGATTTATCACTGTAGGTATTCTCATTTTCACTGATCTTCAGCTTTATATCAATATTGGCTTTGCAGCTAATTTCCACAATTGTACAGTTTCTCCTCTCTATCCCAAATCATTATATCATGTATGTTGTGCTTACGTATCATTGAGGTCTCCACTGGTACATTACGCCAGTATTCCTTTTTATTATAAGTGGCTATGGCTTCTACCGTATTGTGGGTTTCAATTTCTTTGTCCTCGGGACTATCCTTCCAACGGATAGCTTCTTTCAGTTTCCGTCTTTCAAATCCAGTAACAAGGCTCTGCTCGGCCCGACGCTGTAGTAGAAGGTGCCACGCAAGGGGGATTAGACTCTGAACCACGTGGCTGCGAAGCAAACTTCTTACCATACAGTGAAGCCGGCACCTAAAATCTAACTTTCAATGTGGTGTACTATTTCCTTGAAACGACATAAATACCCGTGCAAACACACACACAAATATGTTGACCGCTAAATCCATAAGTTTGTTTTTATTCTCTCTCTTTATTTCCTCATGTTCCTTCCTGTTGAAGAGCGTCGGCTCGCAATGTAAAAGACTTTCTAACCTTCCCGAGCGTCAAACTAATACACCTGCTTCTTCATACACCTGCCTTCGTCTTTCGTTTTTCTGTAAATTTCAGCTATATATATATATATATATATATATATATATATATATATATGTTAGATAGATAAATAGAAAAACAAA
This sequence comes from Octopus bimaculoides, assembly GCF_046866305.1. Taxonomy (NCBI): domain Eukaryota; kingdom Metazoa; phylum Mollusca; class Cephalopoda; order Octopoda; family Octopodidae; genus Octopus; species Octopus bimaculoides. The sequence continues at coordinate 116,541,836 of NC_142930.1, read as the reverse complement.
CGTGACCTCGGTGGAATTTGAACTCAGAACGTAAAGACAGACGAAATACCGCTAAGCATTTCACCGACCGTGCTAAAGTTTCTTATTTCTTAATTGCCCGCAATGGGCTAAACATAGAGGGGACAAACAAGGACAGTTAAAGATATTAAGTCGATTACATCGACCCCAGTGCGTAAATGATACTTAATTTATCGGCCCCGAAAGAATGAAAGGCAAAGTCGACTTTAGCGGAATTTGAACTCAGAACGTAAAGACAGACGAAATACCGCTAAGCCTTTCGCCCGGCGTGCTAACGTTTCTGCCAGCTCGCCGCCTTAAAAATTGCAAAATATTAACTACAGTACATTTCTGAGCGTGCCCTATAACCAACATTACTTAAACCGTTAATATTGATTTTTTTTTACATTGGCACAAGATCATAAATTGTTGGGGAGGATATGATGGAATATATCTAGCCATTACTTAACTCACATTTTATATTAACAACCTAGAAATGATGAAGAAACAAATCAATGCCGAAAATCAAAGGAGAGCCCTAAAGGTTTCATCTCTCATCGTAAAGGAGTGTTTTAAATATGAGATGGTTGTTTTTTTTATTTTTTATGTCAATCTCCCGATTCGGACGCTTCCAGCTAGGCGTTTTTTATATTTCATTTTGTACACCACAACTATGAATTACATCATTTAACAATACTTTATTACACGTGATAATAACATATAACAACGAAATGTATACACACGCATATATAGACACTCATATAGATATATATTTATATAATGTATGTATTCATATATACATATATAGATATGTACACATAAACTCGTTCTATTCCTGTGTCCTGCTTTTTTCTCTTTTCTAGCTATATTGAATATTTCTTTTTTCACTCTTCCATATAGTTTTCTCCGTGTTTCTCTCTTTTCTTTTGATGCAGGATTAATGTCGGAAA
>NC_142930.1:116498389-116535889 GCF_046866305.1 Octopus bimaculoides | reverse complement strand
TATTTTGACGACTCCGAAAGGATGAATGGCAAAGATGACCTCGGTGGCATTTGAACTCGCAATGTAAAAGAAACTAAAATAAATGACGCTAAGCGGTATTTTTATATGTTTTTTTCTTTTATTCTGCTCGCTCGATTCCTTTTCATTAGAGATAACAGTTCCAAATTTTGGCAGAATGCCAGCAATTTTTGAGAGTTGGGGTCATTCCCGCCCCTCCCCCCTCCCAGAGTCGACCTCAGCGAAATTTGAAGTCAGAACACAAAATGGTCGAAGCGCTTCAAAGCTCAGCATTTAACTGTTAATTATTTTATCGATCCAGGACGGATAAAAATTAACGTCGACCTCGGAGGAATTTGAGCTAGGAACGTAAAGATCCGAAATAAATGGTATTTGGTATTTGGTACGATACGCTCATGATTCTGCCAACTCGGCTATCAATAAAGGACCGCACATGACTCAGTTACTATAATTGATTTCACATATGATTTACAAGTGTAACAATTTGAAAATCATTATTTTTAGGGAATTATGACAGTGCAAATAGCTTCTAGAGTTTAAACATATATGTATCTAGTTATTATCGTGAATCATGTGTACATTACTTAAGCGCTTATAGTTGTTCCAATAAATATACATCTTTTTCCTACATAGTGTTTACTTTTATAAATACATCACAGAGACTTTCCGAAATGCAGTTTTCACTTACACCATTCCGAAAATCTTTAGAACCGCTAATTATAAATGTTTGGGGAATACATAAGGTTTTCATATGAAACGGGAGAAGCAATATAGAAATTTGTTTACAATTCCTTTCAAAATATTTTTAGAAAAACCTTTTTCGCTATGTGTGGGAAATATTTCTAAATAGGGAGAGAAAAACAACTCACAGTTCGGTATCATTATGGAGCTAGCTACAGAATGAAAATGCATTTGGTCTAACATTATCATGTTTCTTCACTAAGTGATTCCTCGCTAATAGATTAACAGCATGGAGGAAGGTCACAGTGAGCCAACATTGAAAATATTGGGCTCAATAACATATTGTATTTGTATGTGCGCATGTTTATTTCGTATATCATTTTTCTCTCACATAGTGTGTGGAAATACATATATATTTTTATAGAGTACAAATCTATTATTCTTTAAAAAAAATAGTATTTACTGTGACTTGGAGGTTTCGACCAGGTAGGCCGTCATTAGTCAGTTCAAAAGATATTATTCTTGGTAAAGAATGATAAATTTTTACTCTACCAAAAGAATTCAGCGATTCTTCAGGTTTAATATAGAATTTTTATTATAACATACAAACAAACACTGACTTATATTTGATATGAATTTATCTGTTGTTATGTCCCGTTATTATTCCTACTGTATTTGTGTAACATCGTTCGTTTTTTTCCGTCCTTGTTTTTGTATACATTCGCTGCTTTCTTCCATGGAATCTAATGTTCTTAGCTTAGTTTTTCATTGGGGCTGGCCAAATTGGAGCAATATCGAGAAAAACCAGCCGAAATTTCAAAGATAATCTGGATCTCGACTGAAGAGAGAAAACGCCGAATGACATGTCCGTGTTTCCTTTGTATCGTCTATTTGTATGTTTTCTCCCTTTCTTGTATCATCTAACTGTCTGAATGTTTTTTCGTTCTTGTCCCATTCTGTATTATATATATATATATATATATATATATATATATATATATATATATATATATATATATATATATATATATATATATATATAATAATAATATTAGGGACAAAATCCAAAATTACAGGCAAAAAACTCAATTATGATAATGATTACCATTATTTAACAAGTATACCTGAAATTATATCGGATGGAATATACTGGGATTAATTCATATATAACTTAGCTGTCTGATTTTTAAAGCCAAGTTGAATTGACTCGAAGTATTTTTGCCTCAACAAAAAGAAATTCTCCTCCCTAACCCTCTCCACCTCCTCATCATCGTCACTCCTTAGACATTACTATCTTGATTCTTTGGACGCGTATCGTCGGCTACTCGGTTTCCATAGCGCACAAGTGACCGATTCCACAGCATTTTACCCCAGAACGTGACGCCAAAAAGCGTCCTTGCGCCATAGCATCGTGAAAATGCTGGTGTGAACTCTCATCTCTGGAAAACTGACTGCAAAGAATATCGTGAGTTCGATTTTAGAGAGAGAGAGAGAGAGAAATAGAGAGAGAGAGAAATAGAGAGAGAGAGAAATAGAGAGAGAGAGAGAGAAAAGAGAGAGAGAGAGAGAGAGAAATAGAGAGAGAGAGAAAAAATAGACAGAGAGAGAGAGAGAGACAGACAGACAAGAACTGCTCTCACAGCTTCATATGCATTTACACATGAATTTGTGTTGCGAAAGTGTTCTGAGTTAGTCAATTTTCTTCAAGATTATTTAGTTGACGAATGATGTGGCTTGAAATATTGTAGTGTGGTATTAGTCGAGAATATTGTGGCCTAACGACCAGGATAACATGGTTCACAAGATGTTATCTATTATCTGTCTAATCACCTATCTCTCTCTCTCTCTCTCAATTTCTCCCTCCCTCTTTCTGTCCCTCACCTTCTCTCCCTTTGTTCCTCACCTGCTCTCTCTATCTATATCTCTACACACACAAATGTAGTGTGTTTCTATGCGTCTATACATCTATTTTATGCAAGTGTGTTGCTTCTCTTTATGTGCATGTATGCGTTTAAAAACAGATAGATAGATAGATAGATAGATAGATAGATAGATAGATAGATAGACATAAATGTAAATCTAGATTTATGGATATTGATTTAAATATAGATATGCTCACACACACACACACACACACACACACACACACACACACACACATATATATATATATATATATATATATATATATATATATATATATATATATATATATGTATACATATATACATATATTATTGGAATATATATATATTATCAATTATTTCCAGTATTATAATTATCGAAGAATATAAAGATGAAAATCTTTACAATCGTTTTATTCAGCTTTTATGGTCAGACTCCTAGTCAAGAGATTTCTCCATAGTGATTGTATGAGCATGGTTGTGTGATGGAAAACAAATAATAGAAAATAAAAGAAAAAATAATACCAATATATTCCAATTTTCTATAAATCTGTTTCTCTCATTTGTCGATGTCGATGTAGACTTTGGACAAAATGGTGTTTATTTTAGTTTTATGAATTTTTGTTTAAAATATAAAATAATTTTAATCTATCGATATCGGAGTTAGAAAATTGAAAACAAAATTAATGCTGAAGTGCTGTTGTTATTTAGGTATAAAAGGAACGCACTCAGTCATAATGAAATATATCGCCTCTTGAGTTTACATAGCTTTAGAATGCTTTAGAATGATGGAAAATTGATTGGAGGAAGTTTTTGTGGAATCATATTACCAGAGTTGTAAACGTTGCAGTATATTTGACTACGTCGTATTACATAATGGAAAATATTTTGGTATCGGTAATAGAAAGGATATGAGATATATAAAGAAGACATGAATGATTTAATGCTCTCTATATTATGGGTGTATACAAGGTAGAACTCATAAAATCTGAAATGTCATACAATGTACCATTTAGATTCGTACTCAACGAGAAACATGAAATTTATACAAGTAACATACTGTATCTGTTTAACTAATCACTTTTATTTTCTTCGAAATGTCTTTTGCTTCAGTAAATTTTTGGAATAAATGGTGAGGACACAGGCAGGTATGGTTGCGTCGTTAAGAAGTTTGTTACGCATCGAGGTGGTCTCGGGCTTAAGTTGGTGCGTAGCAATTCGGAGATTGTGGGATTGACTTCCACCGTAGCCTTAAGGCAACCAACGTCTCATCATTTGTAGAAGTATATGGAAACTGTATAGGAACCCATGATATACGTACACACCAAAACCCACGCACACACTTATTGGCCTAATACTTTATTCGCCTAACTAATACTTCATTCGCCGTAGGTTTCAAATGTGCCATAAAGTATAGTATAGATTCATCAAAATGTGCCTCTTTATGGGTCTCTAAATTAGCACCAGTATACATTGTCTTAGATGCACCTTATGTACATCCATTAAAGCCAGAAAGAGAAAAATGAATAGATAGAAAGAAAGAGGTAGAAAGAGATATAGCTGGAGAGAGACTGACAGATACATAGATAAAGAGAGATGCAATGAGAAAGAGAGATGCAATGAGAAAGACAGATAGACAGACAGACAGAGAGATAGACAGACAGACAAAGAGATAGACAAACAGACAGACAGAGAAACAGAGAGACATACAGAGAGACAGAGAGACAGACAGAGAGACAGACAGACACAGACAGACAGACAGACAGACAGACAGACACAGACAGATAGAAAGGGAGATGCAGTCAAAGACTGACAGAGAGATAGATGGATAACTAGATTGAGAGAGAGAGAGAAAGAACGACGGGAGAGTTGCAGTTAGAGGTAGACAGACAAGATAAATGGGACGATAGATAGAGAGAAAGGGAGAAAGAGAGATGGAGAAAAGAGATACATAGAAAGGTGGAGGGAGGAAGATAGCCATCTCCTACATTTTTACGAAATACAGAATCCAATTGGGGTTAAAACCGTAACGCTATACTTCATCGGTTTTGAATATTTGTTTTTTTTAAATACATTTATATTGTTTGTTAATAAATATAATTCCATGGTTTACTTCTCATTTAATTTAGAAAATTTCATGAGAATAATTGATAGATTATTTGGCTTTTTTTTTATTGTGTATTTCTTTTTTGATGCATCCTGTCCTGACAACCATGTCAATTAAAATTTATGATATCATCGCTGACGATTGACTAGATAATAGTTTGAAACCAGTTGCGATATTAGTTATTTGATTAATTTCTGATGGGAATATCAGTTATAAAATCATCCTAGTCCATATATTAATCAGCGTATTCAATATTAACCTCACCATCTACGCCGTACGTCACATTATTCTCGCTATCAATTAACAATGAATATTTGCTTTTTCCTCATATTACTGAATAATATTGACTGAAATCTCCGCCTAAAAATCCAAAGCAAATGTTCCACGATAGTAACTGTGTAAACTTCCAGCTAACATAATAGTTTCATTCAATAGTAAAACAACTTCCTATGAATCATTAACTGTACACTAATAATCATTTGACTATAACGACAAATTAGTTAAATTGTATTTATAAATGAGTGATTTGATTTCTAATGTCTATGTGTTTGTTTGAGTGTGTGTGTGTATGCTATGCGTTTTGTATGTGTATGAGATGAGCGTAGAATATAGCCATTGTAAAGGTCACATCTTTTCTTGCAGTAGTGAGAGTGGTTCTTTCTTAGGTGTGTTGTGCTATTTCCGTTGTCAAAACAGTTTGTCAGTCAGATTTATTCTGCTGTTTAGTAATAACAAAACGTTATAATGACGTAAACTCACCTCTGCAAACATGAAAGTCACGAATAAATTATGTTTCTTTATCAGGCATTAATAACTCGGAACCATGTCAAGTATTCTAGAATGAATACAGCTTATATGTAGTAGCTGTTACAGGAAGAAGTAGTTAAATCATTTGTCAAGAATACTGTGATTTACAGAAACCATGCCAAATGATTAATGCAGCCATATTAAGGACGGTAACTTAGTTAGTGGAGTCTCGATTTTCTATTTGAATGATTGGCGAGATACATTCTGTCCTTGGTACAAAGGATTAACCCACCAAATACTATTTTAACTTTACTCCTTTACTTAACGTCCCAAAAATATACACAAGCAAAATAGTATGATTATAAACAAATTCAACTTTTCCTTTTTCAACTCTAGGCCCTTCTTTTTTTATTTATTCTCCAATCTGATGAAATTCCGAGTTTCAGATCGGTTTTATTACCAAATGTTATAAATATTAATAGCTTACAACATTGGAGGCAGAAACAGCTGTTAGATGGGATGCAATCTATTTGTATTGAATTAATAAATAATAATTGATGTAAGTCAATTGTTGCTCATCAATAATTTCTCCATTTCCTATATTCTTTAAAGTTTTATTCTTGACAAACTCATGTTTATCCTTGTCTTTACCTATCATTTATGAGCATAATATGCTTGCATATGTATGCCCATGGTTAATCATAGATAATATACCGGTGACATAATGGATACTTCTATCCCTTACACGGTTATTTAACCCCTAACTCAGCTAACCTTACACACACACACACACACACACACACACACACACACACACACACACACACATATATATATATATATATATATATATATATATATATATATATATATATATATGTATGTGTGTGTGTGTGTGTGTGTGGGAGAATGTACGAAGAAAAAAACAACAACATACGAGGACAGGTGGTGTAAACAACATAATGATGTATTAGTTTGACGCTCGGGAATACAGAAGGTCTTTAACGTTTCGAGCTACGCTCTTCAACAGAAAGAATACGGAGAAAAGGAGAAAAACACGGAGAGAAAAAATTGAATGGTGTTTGGTCAGCGATTAATCATGGCGTACTGGGGTCAATGTAATCGACTGGCCCCTTCCCCAAAAGTTTCAGGCCTTGTGCCTATAGTAGAAAAGAATATAGTCTGATTTTTATGTATAAATTAGTATGGTACGCTTATTGAGGAATGGAAGCATATCTGCCGTGTTAATAGTGACAAATGAGAGGCTTAAATACATTCAAACTGCAATCTTTCTATTGTCTTAAAGCGTACATGTTGAAATGTTAAAGGAAGAACTATTTGTTAGTCCTATAACACTAATAGCTTAAGTAAATGAAAATTTCGGAATGCTTCAGAAAATGTGACAGTCTACTGATTAAAATGCGTGAGAATTTTAGTTGTAAAATTATCTGAAGAAACGGTGATTATTAAAAGAAAACAGAATTCTTTTCGACATTATAATGGAATTGAGATAGAATTTGTAATGAAAAATAAACCAAAGGGAAAATTAAAGTATACAACGATAAAAGAACGAAAGACATGCGTAATACCACCAAACATCTATATAGACACGTGAATTGTATATGTACATAGACACACATACGTCTAACATAAACACAAACAGATATATGAGTCCATACAGGGAGCGTATATGTCTGTGTGTTTGTATGTATGTATGTATGTATGTATGTATGTATATGTGTGTGTATGCATGTATGTATGTATTATGTATGTATACATATATTATTCCCTGGAGCGAAGGCGTGCGAAATATGCAATAATCTACAAATAGAAAAATTCTAGGAGGGATAATACCTAATTTTGACATTGAGTGTTATACAAATGCCAGAACTGAACGGTATTGTATTGTAACAAGGGTAACATCCACTCCATCTAAATTCAGGATCAGGTACTGCAACAGTCTAGGGTTCAAAGGCTTACAACTCTTCAATGCCCTGCCACAAAAATTCAGAAATCTGCATAAGGTGGGAAGTAGATGACTTCAAAAAGTAACTGGACATCCTCCTCTCCATAATACCGGATGAACCAACAGCTGGACATGCTGTAGATGAGGGCAGCGGAATCAAAGTCCCTTATACACCAAATGGGACAAGAGCTTGAACAAAGGCACACACAGGAGTGGTGATGTGGGACACCTCACAATGGGAAAATCAAAAAGACCACGGTGTGGCTCCAGAATGACCGCAGCCCTATAGCTGAAAAGAGTAAAACAATGAAAGAATAAAAGTATATATATATTTATGTGTGTATACATACATATATATATATATATGTGTATGTGTGTGTGTGTGTGTGTGTGTATCCGTATATACACACACACATATTTGTGTCAGTGTGTGTATGAATTCATATATTAATTAGGTAGGTACCATAACTTTAAAATCTCGAATCTTTGAGCATGAAATGTCATTGTTAGGGCTTTTTGCTTGTTTATGCTATAAAGGTACATTTGGTAGACAAAAATTCTGCAGAACCGTCACACACACATATATTTATATATATGTGAATATGGTGGTGGTTGTCTACTCCTTACACAGAGTTTAACCACCTCTTGTACCTACCCCTTAGCCCTTTCATGGTGTCTGATGTGGCTTTTTAAACCAGACAACGTTCTGAAAAAACACCCACGCAGATTGCACCTCTGATTTGAACTACCGAATACCTGCAGGTATGTTCTGCTCATTGTGGATCTTAACATGTTTTTTTAAGACACATATATATATACACACGTGTGTGTAATGTGAATGTGTGCGTGTGTGTGTGTGTGTGTGTGTGTGTGTGTGTATGTGTGCGTGTGTGCGTGTGTGCAAGTTTGTCCTCTTATCCGCTTAACAAATGGTGTTAATTAGTTCGTTCAGAGGAAGAGAACAATAGAATAAATCCCAGATTTAAGAGCATAAGTCCCGGGGTTGATTTGTTCGACGAAAACCCTTCAGAGCAAAGTTCCAGCTTGACCTCAGACCAATGCGTAAATCAAGTAAAAGGAAAAACAAAATACTGGGCGAACTGATGAGGAAGTAATTATTCGTTTTTAATTTACTCTAGGCACAAGGCCCGAAATTTTGGGGGAGGGGCTAGTCGATTAAATCGACACCAAAACGCAACTGGTACTTAATTCATTGTCCCCTAAAGGGTGAAAAGCAAAGTCGACGTCGGCGGAATTTGAACTCAGAACGTAACGGCAGACGAAATAACGCTAAGCATTTCATCCGGCGTGCTAACGTTCCTTATTTCTTTATTGCCCACAAGGGGCTAAACATAGAGGGGACAAAAAAGGACAGACAAATGGATTAAGTAGAATACATCGAACCCAGTGCGTAACTGGTACTTAATTTAACGACCCGACCCCGAAAGGATGAAATGCAAAGTCAACCTCGGTGGAATTTGAACACAGAACATAAAGACAGACGAAATACCGCTAAATTCGTGTGTCTTTCGCTAAAGACGGACGAAATGCCGGCGTGCCAACGTTTCTGCCAGCTGACAGAAATATTTACTTCTTTATGAGGAAATAAATATTGACGACTGTATGAATATTAGAATGTTATCTAGCCTTAAAGAAAGATGCAATATTCAACTGAAGGCGTTTCGATGATATAGTTATGGGCGAATGTTTAAATTGAACGATGTTGCAACAGAGATTAGTATGTAACTTGTAGTAACTAAGTATCATGAATCAAAGGTTATCTGTGGATCCTTTGATTACTATTTTATTCTGGGCAACCCCCATAGTCATCGGATGTACTTAAACTAGTTTTATAGACACTCTTTTCTAAATTCCTATTTTATTTTTCACACATTAACTTGTGTAGGTTGAACTACGAAATGTTTCTCGCAATACAATATCAATACATACATTTCAAGCAAACCTTTTTCAAAGGCCCTTAAAACACTATTGCGGGTCCCCAGTTTATTATGTTGTTAACGTGAACCACACAAAATCTTATATGGACACTCAAGGGTCATATGATAGCCAATTATGGTATAAGGTGCTTTTCGTGCTGTGTACCAACTATATCAACCAACGACTATTGTAGTTGAAGAATACTTCTGGTCCTAGTATGAAAGTCTCAGATGTGAACAGATAAACGGAGAGTTTTTAATGGAATATTAGACACCATTCACTTAATCAATCTACTATATTGATTACTCCAACACAACCGCCATCTGCGCATCACCTGCCTATAAAGAACACACATACGTGCGTATATATTTACTTACTTTTCCAAGTCTTCCCAACGTTGTCTGTAGCACACTTATTAAGTCACTGGTGAATTCCATTATATATCAATGTGTGCAGCTGTGTGTATGTATATGCATATATATGTATATAAATGCATATATATATATATATATATATATATACACACATACATATGTATATATACATGCATGTATATATATCTGCATACACATACACATATCTACATACACATATATATACATATACATACATATATACACACACACATACACACATGTATATATACATACTCTTTTACTCTTTTACTTGTTTCAGTCATTTGACTGCGGCCATGCTGGAGCACCGCCTTTAATCGATCAAATCGACTCCAGGACTTATTCTTTGTAAGCCTAGTACTTATTCTATCGGTCTCTTTTGCCGAACCGCTAAGTTACGGGGGCCGCAAACACACCAGCATCGGTTGTCAAGCGATGGTGGGGGGGAGACAAACACAGACACACAAACACACATACATATATATATATATATATATATATATATATATATATATATATATATATATATATATATATATATATATGTATATATATATATATATATATACATATATACGACGAGCTTCTTTCAGTTTCCGTCTACCAAATCCACTCAGAAGGCTTTGGTCAGCCCGAGGCTATAGTAGAAGACACTTGCCCAAGGTGCCACGCAGTGGGACTGAACCCGGGACCATGTGGTTAGTAATCAAGCTACTTACCACACAGCCACTCCTGCGCCTGTATATGCGTATATACACATATACACATATATATATATATATACACATATACACACATATATACACATACACATACATACACACATATACATACATACATATACATACATACACACACATACTTATGCATGCATGCATACATACATACATCGTATTATTAGATGGGTAAACAAAATAGTTAACAGTTAATATAGATATATTCTGATAAATTGTTGGGATCTAATAATAATCCCTTCAAATCTAGTTATGAATCATCCCTGAAGGCCGTTTAATTATGCTCCACAGTGCAACATAATGTATAATTACCGCCGCTTCCTAATTATGACATGGTCTTATTAACCATTATTAAACGTTTTTATTATGTCGTTTAAGTTTCCAAATTAATTTACGCAGTGACGTATAGTTTGCCTTGGTTTCGTTAGTGAATGCAGTTTGCAAGATTCTTGATACGTATTTGTATGTTGAAATACTGTGTTGTATCTCGAGGGATTCATGTTCTGTATGCTGACAATAAAATCACACACAGGGGCTATTTCTCGTCTTTATTTTTACACGTCCTTTAGTTTACTATTTAAGCAAATATCAATTCGATTTCTGGATTAATATGACGGACAATCAATCAACTGCTCTATCAATTGATTAGTTAATTGGTTAAATCTTTAACCAAATAACAAATAAACAGATAAAATAAATAAGTAAAATATAACCAGTACATGTGTTTATTGTTGGCATAATAACCCTCCTGAGATATAACTAAAAACAGATTCAGATTATTTATATATACAGACGACAATCAGTGACAGCTGGACGTTTATGAGAACATCAAAGATTCCAAAACACTGTCACTAACGGACCTTATGTAAATCTACTTAGAAAGAAATAACAGGAAAAACACTGTCAAAATGAAAGAAATTTTAAATGACTGCTGTGATAATTAAGCAATAATTGTCAAGAATAAATTTTACAATCTGAACTGGAAAGAAATAGTTCTATTCAGTATTTGACATTATGACGATTCTACGACAAAAAACTATTCGACTGAGTAAATAACCAAAATATCCCGACGGTAACATCGATTAAAATTTCAAAAAACAATTCAGCTTGCACACCGAGCATTTACGCGCAGGGTAATGTGTATGACATTCAGAGATTGCTATAATTCTGTAGACACCATGATAACATGAAAGAAATAGAAAATGTCAATCTATATGCATCTCTAGTCATACGTACACACGTATATATGAAGGTATGTGCTTATGCATGTATGTATGTATGTATGTATGTATACATGTATTAAAATACATGTTTTTGTATGTATGTATGTATGTATGTATATATATATATATAGTACCTATGTATGTAGTGTGTATTATATATTTATATAAACATATACATGCATAGGTACATTCATACATACGATATATATATATATATATGTATTTATATATATATATATATATATATATATATATATATATATATATATATATATATATATATATATATATATATATATATATATATATATAAGGACAAGATCGATATATTGATCTTATCAAGTGGTCAGCATGGGAATACAAACCATCAAAGGTAATAATTATTTAAAATTATAATACAGGGTATCAAGAGATACCACCACGCTGAAAAAATAGCAGTGAAGTCCTGACTCTAAAACCACAATAAATGTCCGCATGGCATGACTAGCGAAGACGAAGACCAAATGAACCAGTAAAAATAAGATAATTCCAAATCCTGGATTTCTGGCTTTGCATAAATAATAATGTTCTGCCTTCATCAGTGGAATATACTCTAGTACATAAATACAAATACATGTATATAAACAGTATACTTACATATACGGACGCACATGTCCGGATCGCACGAAAGGTTGTTTAGGCGGGTATTTAAGCTAGTCGTGTGCATACGTGCATATATATGTATATGTGCATCCGTATATGTAAGTATACTGTTTATATACATGTATTTGTATTTATGTACTAGTGTATATTCCACTGATGAAGGCAGAACATTATTATTTATGCAAAGCCAGAAATCCAGGATTTGGAATTATCTTATTTTTACTGGTTCATTTGGTCTTCGTCTTCGCTAATCGTGCCATGCGGACATTTATTGTGGTTTTAGAGTCAGGACTTGACTGCTATTTTTTCAGCGTGGTGGTATCTCTTGATACCCTGTATTATAATTTTAAATAATTATTACCTTTGATGGTTTTTATTCCCATGCTGACCACTTGATAAGATCAATATCGATCTTGTCCTTATTTATATAAATACAATTTTATCAGTGTATTTACTGCGCTGATATTCTGTCCGGATCGCACGAAAGGTTGTTTAGGCGGGCTATTTAAGCTAGTCGTGTGCATACGTGCATATATATGTATATGTGCGTCCGTATATGTAAGTATACTATTTATATACATGTATTTGTATTTATGTACTAGAGTATATTCCACTGATGAAGGCAGAACATTATTATTTATGTAAAGCCAGAAATCCAGGATTTGGAATTATCTTATTTTTACTGGTTCATTTGGTCTTCGTCTTCGCTAATCGTGCCATGCGGACATTTTTTGTGGTTTTAGAGTCAGGACTTGACTGCTATTTTTTTCAGCGTGGTGGTATCTCTTGATACCCTGTATTATAATTTTAAATATATATATATATATATATATATATATATATATATATATATATATATATATATATATATATATATATATGCATATTATGTATGTATGTATGTATGTATATATGCTCATGTATGTAGTGTGTAATGATATATGTATGTATGTATGTAATTAGAGTTATTGATTCATTACTAGACTATTTAATTTTCCAACACACAAAATAATTCTCTGATCTTTCCGATGAGATTCCTAAGTTGAAATGTAAGTGCAAATCACTTTAGATATTCATTTACACTTGTACATATATATATGAGTATATATACATACATACATACATGCATACATACATAATATGCATATATATATATATATATATATATATATATATATATATATATATATATATATATATATCGTATGTATGAATGTACCTATGCATATATATGTGTATATAAATATATAATACATATATATGTATAAATGCATGTATGTATTGATATATATATATATATATATGTTTGTATGTATATATAAATATGTGTGTATTTATCTTTATATATGTATTGATTCTCAACTAACATCTAGCTAAGTGCGTTGCTGTGTAATCACAGCACCATCAGAGGTCAAAATATGACTTCTTATGAGTCTGTGATTACAAAGCAAAAACAGTTAGCTAGCCGTAAGTCGTGATTCATTTTTTTTTTTTGTTTTAAATGGTACCGTGCGTGTAAAATGCATTGATTATTTTATTGAAGCGTAGTTTTCTCGAGCGTTTGATGAAATATGTTTCATATAGATGTTCGGGGACTTGTATCTGTGTATGAGTGTCTGTCTGTGCGTGAGTGTTTATCTTATTGTGGATTTTTTTATATTCGTTTTTTCTTAGGGACAAACAGCTGTATATGTAATTACTCATAACAAATGTAACAACGTATTAAAAATTCCTACAATAATGTATTTTATTATTAACTGAAGCTGACACACAATCGATTCTTCTTTCCTTGGACTAGATTTTTCTCTTTTTTCCATGTGTGTGTGTGTGTGTGTGTGTGTGTGTGTGTGTGTGTGTGTGCGTGTATGTGTGTGTATGCGTGTATTTATAAGGTCTCCATTTATTTTTCAAAATATTGTTCGACATTTGCCTTCACTATTTATTGAACACTTCATTCTTCCAACGATATATGCGTGTATGTATTTTTCATATTTTTGCGTGTATATATATGTGCACAGCCTAGTGGTTAGGCTGCTGCACTCATGATCTAGTGGTCGTAGTTTCGATTCCCAGGCCGGTCAGTGCATTGTGTTCTTGAACAAAACACTTAATTTTGTGTTGCTCCAATCCGTCTTTCGATTACAGGGAATGTTGGCTTGCCTGTCTAGCCATCGGGTTGGCGTCATTCGGAGGCTAAAAGGCTGCAAAGTCCATTGTGGCCAGCGAGATGTAAGAGCAGCTGATAGTCTGATAAAGTGATCACGTGATGAGTGGGTGTGTACAGAACTTACATATACCCAAGAATAAATATTAGAACCATTTTACCACTGATTAGGAAAAATATCTAACCTAGCTACTTGGCAAAGCAATTCGTGAGACTATCTCTTGAATTATCGTATCCAAATAAGGAAAAAGAAAAATAAATCCTACAAAATTTTGAAAGATACTCAAAAATATAACACAAATCATACTTTATATTCTGACTTTATTATCCTTATTTATGAATGTTGTATTAATATTAAATGTTTGTTTGTGAAAAACCTGGATTTACACAGAATATGGGATTTGAATATGCAGGTGTAAAGGAATAGACCTTTTCATAGGACTTTGAACTCTTATTTTCCAAACTTTACAGTGATGACTGCGCCCACTTAAGAATCAAAACAATCTTTTTCTTCTTCCTCTCTTTTCTTATCTTTCTCATTCTATTTCCTAAATTTGACATCTTGAAATATCATCTAGCCCTTGTGAGAAAATGTGTTTGTTTACAAATATGTCGATAGATATAAAATGAGAAAGGTATAGGGAAAATTAGAGAAAAAAGGAAAATTACTTTGTAATGAATTTTCAGAGGGTTAACCACATGAATTGAAAAGAAATCTCTTTCTCTCTCTATCTATCTCTCCGCTCTCTTTCATTTTCTTCCTCATCCAAATATATTTTTCTTCTTCCTCACTTATCTACAAAGCAATGTAATTGAAAAGAAACCTTTCTCTGTCCATTTCCACCTCCTTGCTTTTCCTTCTCTCCGCCCCCAACCCCATTTTTTTTCTCTTCTAAACAAAGCAAAAAGCATCCTATTCAAATAAAAGAACAAGGAAACGTTCTGTTTTTATTATTTTGGCTTTAATATTATCTTGACGAGTTCGATAAAGGAACGAACGCGCTAATGAAGAATTATTCACAATTGTGACTGTCTCCATTCTCTCTCTCTCTCTCCTCTCTTACTCTTTATATACATATGTATGTGTGTATATATATATAAAGATGTATATAAGTATGTATATATATATATATATATATATATATATATATATATATATATATATATAAAGCTGTATATACGTATATACATGGGTCAGTGGGTGGGTGTGGCGTGCACATGCGTATGTGTATTATATATGATATGTATATATGAATATAATGTAAAGCCATCTAGAACAATATGTTGATATTAAAGTTTTCTCTGATGACAGTAAAACTTTAAAATTTACATGTTGCGTTGACTAACTGACCTTACCTAGTAAATATACTAAACCTTTCAGCCAATGTTAAGTATTTTTTTGAACTAATTTCCATTTACATCAAACGCGTCATTACGGTAATTACAATAAATCTTATTAAATTCTTTTTTGTCTACAAATCTTGATAACTAAGCCTAAACTTCCATCTCTCCAAATCTCCTTAAGTTGACTCTCAGATCAATGAAGAGATATTTTATTCTTTTACTTGTTTCAGTCATTTGACTGCGGCCATGCTGGAGCACTGCTTTTTGTCGAACGAATCGGCCCCAGGACTTATTCTTCGTAAGCTTAGTACTTATTCTATTGCTATCTTCTGGCGAACCGCTAGTTTACTGGACGTAAAAAACACAGTTGTCAAGTGACGTTGGGAGGACAAAAACAGACACACAAATACATATCTGTATACTTATACGAATGGCTTCTTTCAGTTTCCGCCTGCCAAATCCACTCACAAGGCTTTGGTCGGCCCGAGGCAATAGTAGAAGACACTTGCCCAAGGTACCACGCAGTGAGACCGAGCCCGAAACCATGTGGTTGAGAAACAAGCTTCTTACCACACGGTCACTCCTGAAAGTATCGTCCCACCTTTTTCTATCTTGTTTACTGTAACATTATGAAGACATCGTCACTATACACATGATGACATCACTGTTACATCCCATAGAAATCTGACCAATATGCAGCTAAGGCCCCTCGTGGATAGGTTTCATCGTCATTGACTTCTCTTTCCGGACCCAGAAAAAAGGTTTCGGTACCCATCTTTTAATCAGTCTTTCCAAACCACGGATGAAATTTACTCACATCCACGCTTTTCTGTTATTCTCATCATCTAAGGATAACGATAAAGATCCTTCTCGAGTCACATAGATTCATAGTGCTGATTTCTCGGTTTCCCACCCTACTGGATAAGACGCTAGTCCATCAGAGAATTACATATTTTTGCCAGCTGAGAGGACTGGAGCAACGTGAAATGAAGTTATTTTCTTAAGAACACAATGCGTTGCCCCATCCAGGAATCAAACCACAATCTTACGATCTTACAATTGTAAATACTGTTGATTTTATTTATGCGGCACAGGAATAACCCATGATCAGCAAGGTGGTTCTCCCCCAGTGAGGCATTTCCACTGCATTCCTGTGGGTTGACCTTTGCGATCGCTCTAAATATGAGCGACTCAGATGCACCTTTTCTTTGTGAAGACGTGTGGCTTACTGACTAGAGTATTCAGCTCACGATCGTGAGGTCGTGAGTTCGGTTTCCGGCATCGAGTTTTGTCTTGAGAAAGGCACTTCATTTCACGTAACCCCAGTTCCCTCACCTGGCAAACACGAAACATATCTTTAATACAAAGGTCCAAACTTTTTATATTCTGTGTCACGAAGTATGTTAAGGCTATACGTGTCTGAAGAGTGCTCAGCCACGTGCGTGCATGCAAGCATACAAAGGTTGTTCCATTGATCGGATCATCTGGAACCCTCGTTGTCGTAATCGATTTAGCCACGATTTAGCCCGCATGCAATTTTTGGACAGTTGGTTCAAGATTCAAATGTGACAATCACATGTTTCATTAGATTTAGTCGAGTAATTTCGAATACACTATTCACTTTTCTCTCCATTTATATTTTATTGCAGTATGTTGAGATTTTAAGAAGATTCGATTGCTATTTTTATTACGTCTAAGTGTTGCGTAGACACTATTTTGTGTTTATGTCAGAAGGCCATAAATCAGGTATAGGGCAGTCAATTAATGTAAGCCCAAACTGAATGAACTCAGAATAGAAACGGCCATTCTGATCACTTATATTCGAAGCGAAATCATTTCGGTTCTTCCTGTTTTACCATAGTTGATAAAATAAGTTACTAGTCATATTCTGGAATTGATTCAATGACCTCTCTGCCTACTCTAGAAATGTATGATCTTATGCCAATAGTTTTAACATTTGTGATTAGTGCTATAATATTTTCGTCTCAGATGGAATAATTTCATTTACATACTACGGTGAAAATGATTCGTTATTATGTTGCTCAACATAAGTATGTATGTGTAGTTGAAATTCCCAAAAGGGAATTGTAGAAAGTGCAAAATTATATATATTCACATTGTCTTTCAATTCATTGTGCATTGCGTATTATTACCGCTGCAAGGTATTAAACATTGGCGTGGCATTCTAACTCAAAAGATTTAATTACTAAAATGATACATGATGAGAAAATGGAATCAACGTAACTTAAAGGCATTTTAATCTGCTGACTGAATTATTATCGTTTTGAATGAATTGAAGATGCTTTTTTTACATCTGTCACAACACAAGCATTCATATTCTATTCTCCTAATCTTCTCATTTCTCCTGGTATCTATGCATATAAGGGGCTGCATTTTATCTCTGCATAAGATTGTTGCAATCAGCAATATAACGTTAGTATTTTTCTGTTAATATATGTGGGCTCTTTAATAAGTATCCAGACTGTTGCTATAGTAACGAAGCTAAATCACGCAGAGTGAAGCTGCTTCGTACTGATTGACCGCGAACACTGCTGTGCTTGCGCTCTAAGATTTGCCGTTCTCGCTCAATTTCACTGTTTACAGCAGTGATTGGAAGGAAGGGGTGTAGGGCGTAATCGTCGCAATGATCATGACAGAGTAAGTTGAGCAGAAAATCTGCATCAAAGTTTGCCAAAAATCTTTGTGATACATACTCAGAAGCCTACGCACAGTTTTCATCGTTCTCGACACAAGCGAGATCTTGTGCAACTGAAACCCGATTGTCCTTTCGGTCAGCTGATAGCGGTTTTGACACAAGCTTGGCAGACACTTATTTCATACCCAAATCTTCAGTGATAATGGACTGAACTGAACCGTAACTAATCTGTATATCCTCTGATAATCACGGATGGTGATTCGACGATTTCCTCTCGGGTGTACGCACATCTGCGATGTTCTTCTCAGTTCTGCTGGTTGCGGGTCTACCAGAACGTTCATCAATATCGACATTATTTCGGTCATCTTGGAAACATCTGAACCACTCGTACACTTGTGTGCGGCTGATTCACTCCTCTCCATACACTTTTTGCAAACTTGCGTAGGTCTCTAAGAAGGTATTGCTATGACTACGGAAAAGACCACGGTAACCTCACCAGGAATAGACACATGAAAGCAAGATGCTCTCTCTCTCTCTCTCTCTCTCTCTCTCTCTCCCTCTCCCTCTCTCCCTCTCCCTCTCCCCCTCTCCCTCTCCCTCTCTTTTTATTTTTCTCGATTTACCGGATCATGATCAAAGAGGTATCGTCACTCGCACGCACCATCTTTGCTACATTCACCCACCTGTTAATGAAACTTTCACGAGAATAACCTGCCTCTCCATTCTCACCTTACTTTTCAAGTGGTACTTGAAAATGCTGATGAGCGATTGGCCAGAGAGGTAAGTTTTCGTCTGTAATCCTTTCGCTCGGGTCTACCACACACATTCTTTCACCATGGCCACAGACAGACAGACAGACAGATGGCTAACTTGATATACGACGAGGTTCTTTCAGATTTTGTCTACCAAATCCGCTCACAAGGCTCTGGCCATCCCCAGGCCATGTTAGAAGACTATTGCCTAAGGTTTCACGCAGTGAGGTTGAACCCAGAACCATATGGTTGGGAAGCAAACATCTTACCTCACAGCCACGCCTGCGCCTCGTATATATACGTATACGTGACTGTGTGCATGTGTTTGTTTCTATGAGTGTGTGTGTAACGCAACATGGCTGCAGCTATGGAGCTTAGACTAGTAAAAATAGACAGACAGGAACAGGAAGATATGCAGAAGTAGCAGAAATGAAAGAAAGAAAGAAAAAAGAAGAAGAGGGGGAGGTGGAAGAGATTAGGGGTTGACGAAGAAGGATGGGGATGATGAAAAGCAGTAAGGAAGAAGGAAAAAAAGATAGATAGATAGATAGATAGATAGATAGATAGATAGAATCAACTAGAAGGCAGTTTATAATTTATTGTAATGATTCAAACATGAACATACCACAGTACCACACACAAAAAAATTCTTTTGTGTTCCGTAGAATCGAATTCTTACCTTTTGTTGCTACAATTTTGGACAAGAATCTTATTTCTAATTAGTCAAATGATTCCCAAAGAGTATGCAGATATGCTGCTAGGCTCCCAGACCATGAATTCTGAATTCGCTTTGTATTAATATAACCGTTCTTAAGATTTCTTCCTGTAGACCTTCTTATATAAGTATTAATGGATGTTTCTCAATGACAAAAGAACGACCATTAATTATTTCCTGTTTTTCTTCTTTAAAGTTTAAACTTTGAATCGTCTCCAAAATAACCAAAAACAACAAAGATGGCGAGACATGAAATGAAGAGAACAAAAATACACGCAAAGAAACTAATAAAAATAATATTCAGAGTTGTATTTAAAGACAAAGCTTCGATGAGACAAGAAGCTAATAATGACAATGGAAGAAGACAAGAAAATGTAGATAACGACGGCGGTGGTCGTGGTGTTGCTGCTGCTGGTGTTGCGGCGATGAGGAATAGGAGGAACAAGAACAGGAAGATATGCAGAAGTAGCAGAAAAGAAGAAAGGAAGAAGAAAGAAAGAAAGAAAGAAAGAAAGAAAGAAGAAAGAAAAAAACAGAAAAACGAAGAAAAAATCAGAAGAAGAAAAAAATCAGAAGAAAAAAAAAGAAAAAAAAAGAAGAAGAAAAAGAAAAAGAAAGAAGAAGAAGAAAAGAAGATGGAAGAAGAAGAAAAGAAGATGGAGGAAGAAGAAAAGAAGACGACACGGTTCCAACAGCTTCTTATTATCGTCCTTCCTCTTCCAAAAGAATCGTTTGTTTGTATGTATAAAGTAGAAACTATTTCTCCAACCAATATATACGATGACGTGTGAAATCCAATTTTTAACAATTAAACACAGGCAACGTGACTATTATTAATTCAATTCAAGTTCAGTACGAAATAACTATTTCTCTCCTCTCCCCTGACACACCTTTTTCTTCTGTTTTCCTACCTTTTGCTTCTATTTCATTTTTTTTTAAATTAAAACTAACAGATTTCTATCTCAACCTAGATATGGTCTCTTTTATTTACAATATACGGTGTTCTTTAGTTCAACTTAAAGGAAATAGGATTAACAGGGAGGTTCGTTTCCTTCCTGTATCATTTCTACGTTCATTTGCTATCATTCAGTTTTTATTTATTTATATTTATTCACATTTTTTTGGTTTATTTGTGTCGTATTGTAATTTGTCAATTTCTGGAGCTCACTGGGTTTTTCTTTATTTTTTATTTTTTTCTGAATCTTATCCTTTTTCTTTAGCATACACTTAATGGCACCAAATTTAATTAACCACATGCTATGGGTGCAGTGTGTTACAAATAAAATATCTAAAGAGAAATGTAGTATAATGTACCTTTAATTTGTTTCAATCATTACACTGAGGCCATGCTGGGGCAACGCGCTGAAGGATTTTATAAAATAAATCGACGCCAGTATTTATGTTTTTTTATTGCAAAGTCTGGTGTTGTTCTATGAGGGTTTTTTGTTCCAAGCACCATATTACAGGGACGAAAACAAACCAATACTGAGTGTCAAGGGACGGTAAGCAGAAAAACATACACATTCATACATGCACATCCATATATAAATGCGATGGGTTACCACACACTTTATACCCAATTCAGTACCGAAGTTTCTGTCGGTCCTGGATCATAGAAGACATTTGCCCAAGATACCACGCAGTTGGACTGAACCTGAAGCCACATGTTTACAAAGCGAGCTACTTAACCATACAGCCATGCTAGAGTTATGTAGCTTATCTTCATAACTATGAAATAGTTATTAGTACTGCTATTGAAACACATGTCAGCCGCATGCGATCCAAAATAATTTAGGGCCGAAGGCGTCCCATCCACGACTCTCTTACCAGTTCGTATCATTGCCATTAGATTCTTCCTTTATTATTTCTACCAAAACATTAGGATGTGATATAAGGAGGCAGAAAACCGTAATTTCTCTTCAAGAAGTTAGAATGTGATGTTAGAATGGAGAATTGTAAGCTAATTCTAGAAGGTTCATCATCCATGTTGCAACACCTCTTGCACATACATACATACATGATGATGGCTGCCCCCTCGTTATACATACAGCTGAACGTTAGTGAAAAAGAAAATACCAACGCTGACCTATTGAGAAATCTACAGTTTATTTATATTACAAGTTCAGGTTTATACCTGTAATTATCAGGGCATTGAGATATGTAATACACAGCCTAAATACCAATCTTGAGAAATTGCTCTTCTCAAAACCAGAAAGGAGAAAACTACAGATCCAATCCAACACTGGGAATGTAAAATTATGTAAAACTTTCCAGAAGTTTATCATTTAAGTATACATGAGCATGTCTAGATACGCAACTATATGCATGAGAATACATAAAACATACAAATCTGCAAGTATACATATATATATATATATATATATATATATATATGTATATACCCTGTTGGGGTTGTTGAAATTTCAGTAAAGGAGCTTTAGATCTAGGTTAGAAAACAGCTCTTTCTCAATTTGCAAGAAATCTTGAAATAAAACTGAATAATGACATACATACAACACGTATGTATACATGAACGTGAATGTACTATTGAAAGTCCAGTAAAAAAAAGATTAGAGGAAGATTATGGTGAATTTATGCGGAACTTACAGCTCTTGTACCCTCTCTATAAATTGTACCTATCATCATAAGTGCATTATGCTATGTACATACAAATTTACAGCAAAATCTTAGGAATATTAGGTTTCGGAGAAAAGACAAAGGACACTGAGGTGGATTCTCCAAATCCAATATATTATAGGCAAAGTAAAGATTTGTAAAAGATTTGTAAAATATTGCAAAAATTCTCCATCTAAGATTCTTTAAAAGAATAAACACACACAGTTGGGTATATACCATCGACAGCTCAACCAACACATTAACTCTACAACATATTTTCAAACACCGACTCCTTTCTTAACTCAAGAAGTCTTGATTTATTAGCGACTAGTTTGAACTCTTAAGAACTTAAATGAAATCAAAGAAAAAAAAAGCATACATACAAAGAAAAAACATGTGCGTGTGTGTGTATTTATGCATGTATATATACATGTATAGCATAGTCGTATTAGATGATGAATTTGTAGAAATTTCCAAATTCTACCGAAAGGCACTGGCAGATAAGCGGTTCATTAGAGCGGTGAATAAACTATATTGGATATCGAAATATGGCTCATTAGATCAAAAGTTCAAACTCCTGCCGATGGCAGCGTTGCTGGCCGCATTCTCCAGTTCGATGAAATAATACTCCAGTCAATTAATTTTTATGGTATACGTTCTGAGTTCAAATTCTACCGAGGTCGTCTTTGCGCTTCATCTTATCGGGATTGATAAACTAAGCATCAGTAAAACACTGGGGTTGATGTAATCAACTAGTCCCCGCCCTTCCCCCAAATTTCAGGCCTTGTGCCTATATTAGAAAGGACATTTATGCTGTCTTGTACGAATGCCTAATGTAACTCAACAGCATTAGATGTTCAATTCTCGTATCCCTTCTAATGCGGCGAGTTGGCAGAAACGTTAGCACTCCGGGCAAAATTCTTAGCGGTATTTCGTCTGCCTTTACGTTCTGAGTTCAAATTCTGCCGAAGTCGACTTTGCCTTTCATCCTTTCGGGGCTCGAGAAATTAAGTAGCAGTTGCGTACTGGGGCTGATCTAATTTCAAGCCTTGTACCTAGAGCAGAAAAGAAAAGAATGCTCGCAACCCTTCCTAAGTGAAGCTTACAGACCAAGGAGCAGAGCACATGTGATTGATGATACAGAGGAATTTCGAACGTTGCAATAGATATGGATTCAAATCTTGCAATAACTCTGAGTAGCTGCTGCAATTTCTAAGTGAAGCATAATTTCTCCGATATGTATTTCCCTTTTATAAACCTCTCCATCATGACTAGTGTAGCTAAGATGACAGACTTCTCTTTCAAGTGTATATGAAATCATTCATAGTTGAAGCTGTTGTTGTGTAACTATCAATAAACTTCGCTGAGGACTATTATGGTTAATGAGGAATTTCTCCTACCACCATTCCACTTTTAAATATCTTAATGACAAAATTAGCTAATATGATCTTGCTACTAGTCTTACAGATTGTGATCTGAGGGAATGTGGTTACTATTTCTAGCAGGTTTTGCTCTCTGATAGAAATTCTTCTATTGGTTTGAAATGATTGCATGTTATTTACCTGGCGTCGATTCATTTTTACTACAAGCATTTTCGTCGTAAATGAAAGAAGATATAGTTTCTTTAGAATAAAAGTTACACAGGGTGAACCAAGTTTGTAGGAAAATTCTAAGTGTTTTAGAGTAAGTAGCTATAAGGCTAGAAATGTGTTATAAACACTTAACGGAATTTCTAAAGCAAATTGTATTATAGTCTAAACGTTTCTTGTTATGAAGAAAAATATATAGTGTCTCTTGTGTGTACAGTTAGATATCCGACTGCTACTGGTGCATTTAAAGTTTCACTTAGAGAATCATTCAGTCTACTTCAGTAAATTAGTGTAGGTACTTATGTAATTAGTAGTATGAGACTTCTGGTTATGATATAGAAAACGAATATAGTAAAAAAAAAAAGCAAGATAAACAAGGGATGCTGCTAATATCATTTGCTCCTTATGTCTGTTACACCGTTGTGGATATTTGCATATTCTGTAGTGAGATTTCAAGGGTAATCGTATGCGCAACTACAACAGTTAATCAAGGGATCCAGCTGCATTTTGAACACTCACCACAGTTGATGCAAGTAACCATAATGATGAAATGTGCGGGGAAAGCAATATACATACACGTAGAAGTGGCTGTGCGTTAAGAAGCTTGTTTGCCAACCACATGGTTCCGGGTTCACTCTCACTGCTCGGCATCTTGGACAAGTGTCTGCTACAGCCTTGGACCAACAAAAGCCTTGCGAGTGGATTTGGTAGACGGGAATTGAAAGAATCCCATCGTGTATATATATATATATGTGTGTGTGTGTGTGTGTGTGTGTGTGTGTGTATGTGTGTGTGTGTGTGTGTGTGTGTGTGTGTGTGTGTGTGTGTGTGCATAAGCAAACACAGACATAAGTGTCTGTGTTTGCACCCCGCCGCCACTTGACAACCGGTGTTGGTATTTTTACGTCCCCGTAACTTACGGCTTCAGCAAATGACACCGATAGAATAAGCGCCAAGCTTATTAAGAAATTAATTCCTGGACATGAGTTGTTCAACTAAAAGCCTGTGGAGGCCGTAGCCCAGTATGGCCGCAATCAAACGATAAACAAGATAAATGATATGCACATACAGATTCTGTCACAAAGAGTACGTCCAGGGTTCGATTTTTTTTACTAAAAGGCGGTGCTCCAGCATGGCCACAGTCAAAATGACTGAAACATGTAACAGAATAAAAGAATGAACGTTACACATGTTGCACCAAATAAGCAAGAACAATTCTACCAAAGTAGTTTAGACTGCTGAATCATAATCTTTCCTACTCTAAGCACAAGGTCCGAAATTTTTGGGAGAGGGGGCCGGTCGATTAGATCGACCCCAGTACGCAACTGGTACTTAATTTATCGACTCCGAAGGGATGAAAGACAAAATCGACATCGGAGGAATTTGAACTCAGAACGTAAAGACAGACGAAATACCGCTAACCATTTCGCCTGGCGTGCTAACGATTCTGCCACCTCACCGCCTTACTGCTTAGATATAAGACTTTAAATACCTAGTAAACACTTAATATATTTCTATACTAAATGATATTCAGTATATTTAAAGTGGCGAGTTGGAACAATAGTTAGTGCGTGGGATAGAATCGTTAGAGGCATTTCTTCTGTGTTACAATGTTCTCATTTCGAATTCCATAGAGGTCGATAAAATAAGTACTAATTAAACATATGTGTAGAAGTATTAGATTTGTAATTTCCACTCAAAAGCAATTATTTCGGAATCTACCCTCGTTACGCCGTTCTGTTAGTCTTCTTATTTAGCTTAGATCAGTCTTTAAAGAGCAAAACTATAACCAAAGATTATTTCGTATGTGTATTTCGTGTGCAAGATTCTTGATGTGGATACGTGTGTTGAAAGAAATACAATTAAACCTTGGGAGAGGCATTATGCCGGTAATAAACACACGCACTGGTTCAGTCCTTTATTAATTTATATAGTTTTTTCTGATCTGATATAAACGAAATTGTTACAAACACACATATGGACGCACATACTTACATATAAGCACGAACACATAAGTGCGTGCACACATATGAGCGTGCACACATACGAGCTTGCACACACTCACAGGCTCATACCGAACAGTTTCGAAACAACGCCAAATCATACATTCAAAATAAATGGAAGTGGAAAGACAAGTTACTGAAGAGATTGCTAGAGTGCAATGAAATAATTTAACAAAATACTATATAAATTAATAAAGGACTGAACCAGTGCGTGTGTTTATTACCGGCATAATGCCTCTCCCAAGGTTTAATTGTATAACCAAAGACATTTAAACTGTAACCATTATGTCATTTATTTTTTTTTAGTGTTACCAAAGGTTTTAGATTACTTCATCTAATGTGATCTTTCTTTTCTATAACGGTATGTTATATCTTAGATTTCGCTTTTTTTTCTGTGAATTCGATATACCATACAGAGACTCCCTAGTTAGCTAGCAAATAAAAGTGCGGGAAATAAAACAGGATTTATATTAAAAATTCCATCAGAAATTATTTTAAATTCCTCAGAAAATATTAGTTTCAAAATTTGGCGCAAGGCCAGGCAGTCCGGAAGAGGATGCATTTCGATTACATCGACACATGTACTCAACTGGTTCTTATTTCATCGACCCCCAAAAGCATGAAAGGCAAAGTCGACCTCGGTGGAATTTGAACTGAGTGTAAAGCCGGACGAAATGCCGCTAAACATTTCGCCCGGCGTGCTAGCGATTGTATCAGCTCATTACCTTACTTGGTTCGATTATATTACTGGGAACGGCGTTAACGTCACCATTTATCATTTTCCTTCTTTCATGTATCTGAACCCTATACCATGAAGAAAAGTAATCAATACAGGAGTATTTATTTGTAAACTTCAGCAGCAAATAAGACAATTTCGTTTGTGTATACAACACAACATGATTCAAGTTTAATGGCATAAACTACAAAACAAATCCTGTTACAACAAACTCAAATGACAATCATTTATAAATGTTGGATAATGGGTTTTCCTTTGGAATGAATTGTGCCAGATTCTCTACATTGCAAAATCAATCCTGGTTAAATTCAGTGGAAGTGGCTCTGCTTCATTTCGTAAATTCGATGTTTATATGCCACCTTGGGGAAATATTATCGACTACCTATTCTGAACGGAAAGAGCAGCAGATTCGAAAATGCATCGCCTCATAGCAGAAAGTATCACATAATTTGATAGCGTTATTATCACAACAACCCAATTTACTTGCAAAGTCTTTCCTATAGCTGATGGCTTGATAGTGAAAGCATGGTTATTGCCTTTTTTTTCCTAATATTTTGCTTTTTTGTTACTTCAGCATGTAAGTATGTTTATCAACATCTATTGCAGTTGTTTTGTACACATACTGAAGGATATAGAAAGTGGCAGAACATTTTATTTTTTTAATAAAAGCATTATATATTGCATTTTTAGATATTCCTCGATTTCTATTTTTTGGGTTAAAGCATTAATCTATTGAACGTAGACATAAAACTACGTAGGCAATATAAAGATTCGTGCGTCAGAATTGTAGCATAAACCAGTTATATCTTATTATTGCTGCCTTCACAGGAGAGTATGATGAAGAGATGTGAAGTGGTCTGAGCCACCACTCATCGTGTTAAATTCAGCCATGCCAACACTTCACTCTCACCTGCAAAGGATCAAGTTTCGCTTGTGAATATTGCCTGTATCCACTGGAGTTATTACGGACGTCTACGACAATCAAACGAAAGCTGGCTTTTGTAATGAAATATCTGTTACATTCTATTACATACATTCTTACATCATATACAAGTGTAAATCAAAGAAAATGCCATGATTTCAGAATTCAGATTTAATTTCGAATGTATAAGATAAAAGAATTGTAAAGTGTCACAAATATTTTATAGGTTGATTTTGTACAAGTGGTCAACTTGAAACAGCTATGCAGTGGCAACAGTAATGATAACAAAAGAAAATATTAGAAAATAGCGAATATCGCCAACCAACGCGTCAACATGCCAACGAGTAGAAGAGTGAACGGGGCAGCGAGAGAACGATTCAGCGAGTAGTGGAGCCAAGGAATTAGAGACTCAGTGAGCGAACGAGCCAATGATAAGAATGAGTCTATGAGCAAACACGCCAATGATCGAACGAACCCATGAGCGAACGAGCCAACGAGTGAAAAGATAGAAATGGAAAATGCCAATTAACAAAAGAAGCAAAAGGCGAACGAGCCTAGGAGAGGAAAAAGCAAACATTGATCGATCTCTACGAATGGAGGAGCCGATGAGAAAACGAGCAAATGAGTGAATGAGTCCAGGAAGCAAAGGTACTACTAGCCAAAGAGTCAATGAGCTAACAGTGGATGTTAAGTCATTGCTCACTCTGAAATATATAACAGCCAACTCAATTATAATATTGGTTCTCTAAGTATAGTCATGGAAACACAACGACAGAGAAAAGGGTGTTGTGGTCCTTACTGTTAACCGCCTTTGATAATAGCTTTGTTCAGACACCCCAAAGCACGCTGTGTTTAACACCAAAAGCAAGAATAGCTATCTGCCGCACAATGGACAATGGCTTTCTACTATAACCTCCACTTAACCATTATATTGTTTTGAAATTTTGTCACCAGGCCAACAATTTCGAGTCTAGAGGTAAGTCGATTACATCGACCCCAGTAATCAGCCTTATTTTATCGACCCCTAAAATCAAAGGTAAGTTCGACCTCGATAGAATTTTACCTCAGAATGTAAGGACGGATGAAATGGCGGTAAGTATTTTGCCTGGCATATTAACGACTCTACTAGCTCGCCGCCTTGAACTGACCATTATAGTAGAAGTTGAATTTGATGGAAATAAATTTCAGGAAGCCCGCCGTGTACATTTGTGTGTGTGTGTCTCTCTCTCTTCTCTCTCTCTCTCTCTCTCTCTCTCTCTCTCTCTCTCTCTCTCTCTCTCTCTCTGTCTCTCTCTGTGTGTGTGTGTGTGTAACTGATCTATATTCCGTAGGAATGTTAATATCTGCGACAGAATCGATATAAACATGGTTCAAGCGAAGACCTTTACGACATTTCTTCTGTTTTGAGATACAGAAACTCCTATGTTACTTAAGCCGTCAGATAGAACATTTGAAACATGCAACCAAGAACGATATTGTTCAGTAAATGCTACGTAAATATGAAATAAATTGAAATCAAAATTTCTTATCAAACTGGATATAAACAAAACTTAAGCTTATTTAGTCAGTTAAATATTAATTCAATTTTCATACAGCTATCTAGTAACAGACAAGCTATGTCGTGTCAGCTTATCATGTCCTGTGAATCTATAGCGAATGCCGGCATTGTAATTATATACTGAGACACATGGCGATAGCGAAATAAAATTGATGGAATATCCAACTAAATGTTTTATAGTATTCTGTAAAGTCCGGCTCCAAATCTTACTGAGGATGGTTTTGTTTATTAGATTCGATGAACAGTTAGTAGTCTAATAAATATTTCTTTCTTCTAAATGCTATTAGCTTTCCCTAAAATATTCGACCAGTTAAAAGGAAAGAGGCCCTTGTTGGGCGTGGGGGAACAATGCTACTTCATCTGAAGTCGAATACTGGATTTTCTGACTATTTGCATCGGTCAATTTTTGCTTTTGCATTTCAGGATGTAAGATTAATAGAAAATAATGAATTTTATACAATCAGTCCAGTCTATTGAATTCCCCTTTCCCTTAGCAAAAGTTTCCAGAAATTTCTCCTTTCTAGTATTGCACAACACTATCTTCTCTAAATAATCACACGAATGCCATCAGCCAAATAAACGCATTAGCATGGGAGAATTATTCGGAAATGGAACAGCTTTTGAAGGGAAATCGAATACTTATTTAAGTAATAATTCAAATCTACAGTATTTGCATTGTCCCTGTCCGAAGCTATTAACTGGATTGTGTCATTTATCCTGAAAAAAAAAACCTTGATGTATTTGGATATCATATAATGAGATTTATTATTGGTAAACACCTCGTCGACAAATTTAAAATACTAAGTCTACAAGTAATGACGAAATAAGTAAAAACATTTTTTAGTAAATTTTAAAGCAGTTCTCTCAAACGGGTTTACTTCAAACAATCAGGTTGTGGTTTCTCTAAATTTAATCTGGAGAGAATCATGCCAGAGCAGAGAGCCGGGGACGTTCCCCCGACAGATAGACAGACCAGATCTCCAAAAGCTCCAATGATAATCTTTGTTACCTGGAGCAAGGATAGGTGGTGAAATTATATTAATGCGATTTATCTTTTTAGAAAGTACAAATAATTATTAACTATTGTGTTGTTGTTGGTACTCCGTCGCTTACGACGCCAAGGGTTCCAGTCGATCCGATCAACGGAACAGCCTGCTCGTGAAATTAACGTGCAGGTGGCTGAGCACTCCACAGACACGTGTACCCTTAACGTAGTTCTCGGGGATATTCAGCGTGACACAGAGTCTGACAAGGCTGACCTTTTGAATTACAGGCACAACAGAAACAGGAAGTAAGAGTGAGAGAAAGTTGTGGTGAAAGAGTACAGCAGGGCTCACTGCCATCCCCTGCCGGAGCCTCGTGGAGCTTTAGGTGTTTTAGCACAATAAACACTCACAACGCCCGGTCTGGAAATCGGAACCGCGAGTCCGCTGCCCTAACCACTGGGCCATTGCGCCTCCACTAATTATTAACTATAACCTTAGTGAAAGCCTCTTCAACAATTTACAGGAATGTATTAACTCAGAAACCGATGGATACCTAGTATTTGTTCTAAGTTCAAATATAACCTATGCCATTTTTGCTTTTATTCATCCAAGGTCGATAAAAAAAAAAGGCTGAAAGTGAATACAGAAGTTCATTGAACCTATCATGTTCTCCGCCAAGATATCTAAAGTGACAAAAGGTTTTGTAGAATTTGGGAGTTCCCCCTTGCGTTTTCATCTCAAACCCTGCAAGCAGTTATTTGAATGTTGTACTACCTCCCTCACCTGGTAAAACTTCACCACCTTTTCCTTTGGCGCCTTTACGCAGGTGCCTCCCACCTCTCCTGAAATTACACTGTCGAGCCCAAGAGGTTGAGAATGCCGACATCATTCGCTCCTAGAAATCTAAGAAACATTAACAGAGCGAGAGAAAAGCTGTGTCCTTGAGCCTAAGCTGGAAATCAATTTTGTAGCCAATCAGTTTACTTTCATCGACGATCACATAGAATTAAAATCCAAAGTGATTTGGCCCAGTCCAGCCCATCGATTTTGTGGTTTACCTCGTCCGATATGGCAATATTTATCAAGGACGTTTAGAAGTCATATGATGAACATTTTCCTCCAGCATTTTACAGGTTCCACTATCGAGTCATTTCCATACCAACCGTTACCATTAGAAACTCCGTATGATTACAATATATCGGGATGGGCTTCTGATAATCTAGGAAAAATAGGCCACATGACTACCGACAACAATCTGATTGCGGCACTTAATTTTAACGAAACATCTATAAATTGATAGCGATCAAACTGCTGATGTAATGCTGACAGGCATAATACAAACATCGGAGCGAATGAATGCATATCTATGCATATCTATATATATCTATCTATATAGATATGCAGGGCAGGGAATCGTCAATTAGTAATAAAATTAATAATTAACAATTTTGCCGGGTAGCTCAGTATGAAAAAACCTTTTCGGTAAAATCATTTATAATCATAAATATATAGGGATTGACAGTAACCTGCTTCTCCAACATACTGAGAATTCAGAAATAGCAGCCAAAGAACTACTGATTCCAAAACTACAAATTTTACTCTAAATTGATAGCGATATTTTTGATACACACAGAACATCTGTGTGTATCAAAAATATCGCTATCAATTTAGAGTAAAATTTGTAGTTTTGGAATCAGTAGTTCTTTGGCTGCTATTTCTGAATTCTCAGTATGTTGGAGAAGCAGGTTACTGTCAATCCCTATATATTTATGAGTATATCTATCTATCTATCTATCTATCTATCTATCTATATATATATATATATATATATATATATATATATATATATATATATATATATATATATATATATACACACACATGCGTAAACTCATACGTAATTATACATACTTGAATATATATGTAAATGTACACACACACATATATTCATAGGCAGTGTATATATGTATATATTCATATTTATTTATATATGTAAATAACATATATATATATATATATGGCCTCTGATCAATACGTGTTTTTCTAAGCTCCTAGAAAATCGCCAAGAAACTCCTAAAAAGCTGCAAATTCTATTAGAAAGAAAACCTGAGAAAGTCTTAAATATCTTCCTGAATGACATAGAGTACACTTGAAGAAATTAAAAAAGGGAAATATAGTAAGGAGGAAGAATCTTTCTTTTGCAAAGGTATGAATTATAAACATTGCAAATACAACACGGGGACTTTACGAAAATTCTAAAATAACTTCGATTTTCGACCAAAAAAGAAAAAGAGGAAAAAAAAAGTCTGTCTGAATAACTTTTGAGTGAAAGTAACAAGACAAATTTACAGGAAAACCGTCTGGAATATATATATATAGAAGGGAAAAACAGAAGAAGTAGGAGCCTTTACGAACATCGAAAACATAAACAACGTCTCCTATTTAGTAGCACATGGTATCACCATAGCTTGAAAAGAAGTTTAGAATCTTCCACTGCCTTGCAAATATCCATCTCTGGAAAAACTAGATAAGTATCTTTGTGTTCTGTTTATTTTTCTGTCGTTTATTGAAAGCTTATTATTATTAGGGAAAACAGAAGGTTAAATGTACATAAGGTGTTTTCTGTTTTGCTTTTGACTTACGAGATTATTGTAGAGAGGTTTAACTTTCATTATTATTCATGATTTAAGAGAATTTCTTTACTTTTCCCTATCCAAGTCGAATCCTTTCCAAGAGTTTATATAACTTCTCTCTCTCGCTCTCTTCTCCATCATACCGTCTTTTTTCCCCTCTCTTTATTGCTTCTTTCTAAATACGTAGATACACTCTCTCTCTCTATCTTTTTACTTCATTCCATCATCCCATAATTCTTCTCTCAGCCCCTTAATCTCTCTTCCACTGTTCTTTCTTCTTCTTCTCTCTCTCTCCCTCTCTCACTATTTCATCACTATAAATACATAGACACAGACACTCTCTCTTTCTCTTTACTTTTCTCCTGACACAATCTTTCTCTCTCTTCTCTATTTCTTCTCTTCACTTCTCTCTCTCTCTCTCTCTCTCTAACACAGTCTTTCTTCTCTCAGACCCTCAACATTTATCATAAATACATACCCCCCTCTCTCTCTGTCTTTTCACTTCTCTCAATCACAACGTCTTTCT
The DNA here is from genome assembly GCF_046866305.1 of Octopus bimaculoides. NCBI lineage: Eukaryota > Metazoa > Mollusca > Cephalopoda > Octopoda > Octopodidae > Octopus > Octopus bimaculoides. The sequence continues at coordinate 116,502,334 of NC_142930.1, read as the reverse complement.
TCTCTCAGCCTCTCAAATAGACACGAACATTCTCTCTTTCTCTCTCTCTCCCTCTCAACCTCTCAAACAAACACGAACATTCTCTCTCTCTCTTTCTCTCTCTCTCTCTCTCTCTCTCTCTCTCTCTCTCTCTCTCTTCTCTCAGCCACTCAATCTCTCTAAATATAGACACCTTCTTTCTCTATTTCTTCACTACTCTCCATCACATTGTTAAAATTAAAAAAAAAAATAATAAATAAATAAATACATAGATAGATAAATTAATAAATTAACCACAAAAATGTCCAGAACCCGGAGAAGCATGGAATTGGCATTGTTTTTGAGAGCCTGGCGCTGTGCTGAAGGAGAAAACCCAAATAATATAATCACTGCTGCACTGAAGAGCAATGGTGATACGAGAACATTAGCACAGATAGAACGAAAGAAGCAGGAGTTCACACGTTCCTATGCTCTCATAAGATCCCATATCAGCACCCTTGATGCCATCTTTGATAATAATAAACACAGCAAATATGACAAGGATGGAGGCACGGATGCAGATGAGAATGTCACCTCCACTCAAGAAAACAAAGAAGATTCAAGCGAGAAACCTGCTCGGAAAGTAAACCCGAGTGAAAGTGCCCCTACCACCATCAAAACGAAAAACCATGGAGGTGAAAGGGTCAAGAAAGAAGAATTGAAAGCAGGAAAAACCAAAACTAAAACAAAAGATGAAACAGCCAAAGAAAGAAGCAGACCTGAATATCCATATAACAAAAAGGATAGAACGAGACAGCACACATGAATGTGCAAATTCTATTTGAAAGGTGTCTGCTGGCATGGAGAGGAAGGTGCAGGCTGCTGTTTTGCACACCAAAGACCCTGCCACATAAACATGAAACAGGGCAGAAAACATCAGCCAAAAAGGAAGGATTACGCACCACCTATTCTAAAACGGAGGTACGCAGATGTAGTGCGTGCTACAGACCAGACCTATCAACATGTTGTTGAAAGGGCAGCGGCTGAACAACAGTCTTTTTTGTGCATGGCGCAAAAGATGGTACAGCAGCTGACCTGGCTACAATCGCACAGATGCGACTATCCCCAATACATAAGACCACCACAGCAAATAGACCCAGGATGGGCACCACTGGCAACAACACAAACATCACATCGATGCTCTTACTGAACATCAGAGGACTGTTATCACTTAGTAACAGGACAAAAATCCCTTTCTTAAGAGACCTTGTTGCTTGCAGTCAAGCCTTATGCATAGCACTTACGGAAACCCACCTGAAACCAGATATAGGAAATGCAGAAATACACATACCACAGTATGTTGTATTACGGACTGACAGAAAAGAAAGGAGTCATGGTGGAGTTGCTATGTACATCCGCGAAGACCTCACACCCCAGGTACTTTTGTCACACTCAAATTCAGTATGTGACACGCTAATTGTACATATAAGACAACTCAATGTAGTTATATGTGCTACATATCGCCCTCCAGATGCTCCAAATCATGTAGGCAAGTTTGAAGACTGCCTTACAAAAATAGAAGAAGTTCTAGACACATTAGAACAACATGTAAGTGTACTTCTTATGGGAGACTTCAATCTGCCCAATGTCAGATGGCCCGAGGGCCTTTCTCTCCGATGAATGACGCGATACGAACAAGGGCAGGTGAATTCCCTCCTGAACCTTGCCAACACTTTGTACATGGAACAAGTGGTACTCCAGCCAACCAGGGCAGGTAACATACTGGATCTCTGCTTCACAAATAATACGGATCTCATCCATAATGTGAAAGTGACACCGACGCTACTCTCGGATCACAACATGGTAGAGCTGACCATGTTACGGACCAAAGGAAGCCATGGACATGCAGCCTACAAGAAACTCTCAGAATTTTTCCAATTTGAACTTCAATAAGGCAAACTGGAAACAGATTGAGAAAGAGATCCTCAAACAAAACTGGCCTAAATGTCTCTCCTCACCGGACATCGGCATGAAACTTAAACAATTCATGTCTGTAATGCAAGCTATATGTTACAAATGTGTCCCGGAGAGAAAGGCCACTGTACACAAGAACAAAATCCCCAGGGAGAGGAAAATTCTTGAGACGGCGTACAAAAGTTTAAAATCGCCTAAACAAACAAATTGAAAGCAGTGAAAAGTCCCGCCTGAAAATACAACTGCTGGAGATTGAAAAAAATCTGCAACTCACCCACGAAAAAGAAAGAGCAGACAAAGAAGCCTGGGCTATAGACTATATAGAATCTAACCCCAGACCTTTCTACAAGTTTGCCAATGAAACAGCTTCAATGCACTGCAGGATAGGGCCACTACTTGAAAAAGATGGTGCACTAACAGGAAACCCAAGACGGATAAGTGAAATACTAAATGATCAATTCAAAAGTGTTTTCACTCCACCCCTAGGGTACTTTCAAGTCAGCAATCCAACTGACTTTTTTTACCACTGCAGATATAAAAGCAGAGGCAATGATGATTGATTACATCGATATAAAGGAAGACGATGTAATAAGGGCTATAGATGAATTGAACCCAAACTCAGCTACTGGCCCTGATAGATTCCCAGCAATCCTTCTAAAGGTATGTAAACGAGTCCTAGCAAGACCACTGCAGTCCCTCTTTCAGAGCTTCCTTGCATCTGGCAAACTCCCAAGAAAACTGAAAGAGGGGGAAATATGCCCTATTCATAAAGGAGGTAGCAGAGCGGAGGCCAAGAACTACATACCTATCTCTCTCACCTCACACATCAGCAAGGTCATGGAACGAATAGTCAGAAGAAAACTAATCGCCTTCCTTGAAGAAAATGACTCAGCTCATACAACACTATGACTGGGTGCTGAAACAGCTACTTAACCACTCAAATGTGGAAGTGATATATCTCGACTTTGCAAAGGCCTTTGATAAAGTTGATCATGGAATGATATGTCACAAGCTGCGTGATCTCGGCATAGTTGGAAAATTGGGAGAGTGGCTTCATGACTTTCTGAAGGATAGAAGTCAGGTAGTAGTAGCCAATGGGGCCACCTCCAATGACACACAAATAGTGAGCGGTGTTCCGCAAGGCGCTGTTTTGGGACCATTACTCTTCATAATGGCCCTCTCAGACATGCCCTCAGCCACACAGAGAGCCACGGTCACAAGTTATGCACAAAAGTCTCACAGGTAATACAGAACCCTGAAGACACTATGCACCTGCAATGTGAGCTGGATGAAATATACAAGTGGGCTTAAAAGAATAACATGCAGTTTAATGCTGAAAAGTTTCAAGACTTATGCTATCAGCATGCAAGACTAAATGCAGAACCCATGAAATACACTGGACCTGGAGGGACTGCAATCCCAGAGGCAGAGGCAGAGACAGTGCGAGACCTGGGCATTTACATGAGTAATAATGCATCCTTTCATGTTCATGTTGCTAAATTGTCAATGAAATGCAGGCGACTGACCGGATGGATTCTAAGGACTTTTAGAACAAGAGATCAGGAAACCATGATGGTGCTCTAGAAGACACTTGTTCTAAGCCAATTCGACAATTGCTCTAAGCTATGGTCACCAACCAGTGTCAAATTAATCTCAGAACTTGAGGCAATCCAACGAAGCTACACGAAGAAGATAGCCTCTATGCAGCATATAAGCTATTGGGAAAGACTCTAGAGATTAAGACTCTATTCTTTAGAACGTAGACGAGAAAGATATGCCATAATATACATCTGGAAGATCCTCGAAGGTATTGTCCCAAACTTTGTCATCGAAAGTTACACAAATAAAAGAACTGGACGCCATTGCATAATGCCAAAGACTCCAAATTTGCCATCAAGATGTAGGACAAGATATTACAATAGCCTGGGCTTCAAAGGTCCACAGCTCTTCAATATCCTCCCGAAGGACCTGAGAGACCTGCATGCGGTGGATGTAGGTGTCTTCAAGACAAGG